>NW_007731809.1:21434-40807 GCF_000696425.1 Galeopterus variegatus | reverse complement strand
CACACTGCACTGGGAGAAGAATCAGGCCAAACTCATTATTTTCCCGGGAGCCCACTCCCTCACAAAACAGTATCAATCCATTCATGAGTGCAGAGCACTCATGTCCTGATCATCTTTTCAAGGCCCCACCTCCCAATACCATTACACTGGCAGTTAAGTTTCAACATGATTTTTGGAGGAAACATTCAAACCATAGCAAGATGTTTTTACTAGAAGAAGAGAAACAGTGACTGAACATTCAGTAACTACAAGATATCAACAAGAGTGGTTGCGATAAAAGAGGCAGATCATGAAGCTCTAGAGACAGGGCTCCTGTGATTCTGTAGCAACCTGTTTTCTACGCATTGTTGTCTAAAAATGGAAGTCCTGTGCACTTTGTTCCTTTTTACTCCAACCATAGAAAGATACAGACCTGGACAATTCAGATTCCAGGCCAGTCATGGGGCCATTTTTTCTAGGAGTGGAATTTGGTGGCTTAAATAATCCATCAAATGCATGTTTTCTTCTCTGGCCTGGGCATCTGGGGTCATGAAGTCCCACTAAAAAGATTGAAGATTGATATTTGGGTACTGGAGGAAAGACACAGCAGGTCAAAGAGGCATCCATAGCTTAGGAAAAGGGAGCCTTCTACAGGGCTCTGCCTGGCTTACTGGAGTTCTACAGAGTGGTTGGTTCCAGAGTTCCAAAGTGAAGACAAAGCACTGCCTGATCAATTTGTGGTGACATCTGTGCCCAGTGACCAGCAAATATCCTGTTAGTAGCTTCTATTACATTTATTGATCTAGCCATCCTTACAGTTCTGGAATTCATAGTAGCCCCTACTCAAGCCTATATATTTACATTCTGATTTATTAGGATCATGCATGGTGCCAGATCAAGGAGTGTCCTTTATGCCAGTTTAAGGAGACTGGCATAGATCTCATGAGCACTGGGGTTTCATGGAATAGTTTTGAGTGACAGCTATCTAAGGAACCTAGAGAATTACATGGGCTGAAATCTCCAACATAGCCACTTGGAATGGGAGAATATACAGGTAAATAGAAGAGGAAAAGAGGGGATTGACCAAATAAGCTAAGACCTTGACCCGTCAGGCAAAACTTTAAATTTATTTACATCAAGATTTTGTGTACCAAACCCTCACACAGACAGCAAGCAACCAGATATTTTTGCTTTTTCCCACCCTATGTTCTCAGTTATGAGAAACAATAATTAAGCCTAGGATCTGGGGTCATATTTGATTAGTAAAGACTTTAGAACTCAGTTATCCTGGAAGGTTAGGAACAAAGGGAAGCTGTCACATAGATGGCTGGTACTGGCATCACCCTGCCTTGCAAGGCTCAAGCAAAGGCTGGTAGAAGGGTGGCATATTTAAATTTTACAGTAGCTCCTTTCCAATTCTCTCTTGGTATTAGTCCACCTTTTGATCATGAGTATCAAATTTCAGCACACTTCTTTCCTAACTACCACATTTTCATCTCAAAAAGGAAGGGGTTAGTTGTTCAAACTATTAGCTGCTCCTCCTCAGGTCTTCTCTCCTATGGAGGATGTTATTGCACGCACCATGGACATCAAGCTTGACTGTGTGACCTGCTTTGCCCAATAAAATGTAACCACAAGTAATATGCTACTTCCACACAGTAACTTGGAAGTAACAAGCCAGCATATCCTAGGCAGTAGCTATCCCTTCCCCTATATGCCCAAGCAAAGAGGACATGGACCAGAGTCACAGTCAACCCACAAAGGATATGTAATCTAAGCAAGAAATCAAACTTTATTGTTGCTGGCTGCTAAGATTGGGGTATTGTTTGTTACTGAAACATAACTTAGGGAAAGCTAGCTGATACGTAGACACTTAGAAGGAAACAATAAAATGGACAAGGAAACAGTAGTATAACATATGAATAAAACCAACCAACAAACACTAATGGAATGAAAATGTAACACTAAATAATCTCTTGAATCTCCTTCCTTCTCTGAACCAGGAACTGCAAATTGAAATGCCTACTTTGGCCAGATAGGTAAAATAAATTTAGGAAGCATTCCCAAAACAAGTGCTGAGGAGTATAGTACCTGCCTAATTACATTTTCTTTGAAAATACTTCTAGAGCAAGCAAAGTACATGCGCCACCTGTACTCGTCACCCCCTTCCTATACTCTTTGTTTGTGGCTACCTTTCTTTTTTTTTAAAAGATGACAAGTAAGGGGATCTTAACACTTGGTTTGGTGTTGTCAGCACAATGCTCAGCCAGTGAGCTAATCAGCCATACCTATATAGGGATCTGAACCTGTGGCCTTGGTGTTATCAGCACTGCACTCTCCTGAGTAAGCCACGGGCCGGCCCTGTGGCTACCATTTTGATCAAAATCAGGTTTCTGAAATCATGAGCACTTACATGGGAGAAGCCCTGAGAAAACTGAAAGCAGTTTTGAAATGGGTCTAGATAACTTCTAGAGGTGCTTCCCATACTGGTCACACATGTTATGTGAGTTCCCATGGTGGTTACAAGCAGGGGGTTTTAAGTTAGACCTAGTTTGGGGTCTGTTTCAGTCCATTTTCTGTAGCTTATAACAGAATATCTGCAACTGCATAATTTATAAAGAAATGAAATTTATTTCTTTTAGTTTTGGAGGCTGGGAAGTCCAAGGTCCAGGGGCACATCTGGGCCAGATTTGGACAAGGCCAAGGTCAAATGCTTGTGGAAAATTGGCCCAGCACTGACTCTTGAATATGTTTTGGCTGATCTGGTAATTTTTTTCTTGACAGAGTGAAGCTTGCTAGCCTGAGGCCTCATGAGCACATTGGTATTTTGTGCTTTGAGCCAACAATGGGAATTTTTCCTGCAGCATCTTTCTAGAAATCACTAAGTTGCTGATTTGTAATTTCCTTCATTGGCTTCATGCAAAAAAAAATTGGGTTAATGTTGAACTTGCTTTACTTTTCATGTACTGTTCACATGTGTGATGGTATGTTTATTTATTCAATAAACATTTACCAGGCAATATCTCTTGGACAGGTATCCCTGAAGATATAGCAATAAACTAGACAGATGGAACCTCTGCCTTCATGAAGTTTATGATCTATTAGAAAAGAGCACTATTAGGCTATTGTGATAAGAGTATGAGGAAGCTTGTGCTAACAATAGCAAACAGGAACTGAATCACTATTAGGAGCCAGTGCCTTACATCCACTAACTCATTTAATCCCTATGACAATTGGATAAGGTTGTACAGTAATATTCTTATCTCTGCTGAAGCACAGAGAGGATAAATAAACAGCTTGCCCAAGGTCGCTAGTTAGTAAGTTAGAGAGCTGGACTATAAACCTAGGCAGTGTGGCTTCAGAGCTGGTGCTTTTAGCCATTTTGCCATAATTAAAGAAGCTCCACATGCACAGGGTGGGGGGATGGGGTTCTTTAACCTGGTCCAGGTGGTCCGGGTTGTAACTTTGCCGAGTCCTGCAGAACAAGCAGGATTTAACCTGAGAAGGGTGGGCATATGCAGCATAAATGCTTTTAGCTGCAAGTAGCGGAAACACAGCCAAAAGCAGCATAAACAAAGAGCAGTTACTTTTCTACATAACAAAATGTCCATGGTAAGTGGTCTCTAGCATTGGTCCAGAGGACCTAGGAGGTCAGGGTTCTGGTCAGCTTCCCTTTCCTTTCTCCTACTGGTCTACAGCAGGTCCAGGTCTCACCATTTCTGGGAGAGAAAGCTAGGGGAGCAGGAGGCTGAGAGTGTTTGCCTACATCCCTTCTCCTTATTAGGAAGAGGAAACCTTTCCAGATGTCCCACAGGGATTTCCTTTTACAAATCATTAGCCAAAACTGGGTTACTTGCCCACCTGTCAATGAGGGCTTGCACCCATCTTCCCTGAAACCAAAGGATTTCCAGGATTCTGTTGGCAAAAAGAAATAGTAAATTTTGAGTAGACAACCAATATTGTCTGTCAGAATAGAGAAAAATGTTTTAGGCAGAGGGAATCACACATGCAAAAACTTGGCAGAAAACCATAGCATGACAAAAATGAGAGCTGGGAAGAGACTCAGTATAGCCAGAGACAAGCTTGACAGATGGAGGGGATGAGGCTGGAAAGGGATAGGAGCCCAGAGCATGCAGGGCTGTGCACGCCGTCATAAGGAGCTCACCCTGCGTTCTAAAGGCAAAGGGGAATCAGTAAAGGATTTTAGATAGAGCAATGACCTGAGATGACTTGTTTAAAAGGATCATTCTGGCAGCTCTGTGAAGATTGCTTGAGGGGAACCATAAAGACAAGAGACAAGGAAACTAGCTAGGAATATACTGCAGGGGTCGAGGTAAAGGATGATGGTGTCTTGAACTTTTACAGAGGCATGGGGATGGAGACGAGTGGACCACCAGTTTTGGGAAGTAGAGTCAAAGACTTTATTTGGGGAGCAAGGGCCCAAGCAGCTTAATGAGAATTACGGATGAATATTGTCTGCATCTTACTAGTAAAAACAGAATCATGAAAAGACATGACTGCTGAATCTAAACCTTGGGGTTCAAGTTCATGATAACAAGTTGGGAATTGCTACAGAAGGATATCCATAAAGTTTATTCATTTTTCTAATTTGAGTCTTATTTCTGTCTGTTCTGCATATACATAGGTCATATCAAATAGTTCCACAAGGCTTACAATAAGAAGCTGCTATCTTTTACCCCAACTCACCACACTAACAACTGCTACTCCATAGAGGCATGTACTTAATCTATTAGCTGTTTCTGCTGATGTTTATCTCCATGCCTCTAACAAGATTATTCTGCTATGTCTTGACTTCTAACTATGGAAGGTAGGATTTAACTTTCTCCTGTTCCATCTCGCATGTACACATGAGTCTCTTCCTCTGAGCCTCCCAATATCATTATATATCATAATTTGGGCTTAAAACAATATTCAGTGTTTGATTTATTGTGGCTGTATGACTATTATTCATAGATGAAACATTTAGAACATTATGATTATGTTTTCATTCCTGTACTTTTCTTGGTAATAAATTGCCTAGTTTTCTGTGAATCTAAAAGTAAATCGTTACTTAACTCCTCACTAGAAATGTAAATATTCTTTGAATATATTCAAATAAAATAAAATAAATAAAAGTAAATCGTTACTTAACTCCTCACTAGAAATGTAAATATTCTTTGAATATATTCAAACACATTAGTTTATCTAATGATACTGCTTTTTTCTTGATTACATCCATCTGTGAGCCTTCAGTCCTCCTGCTCCAGTGTGGGCTGGTTGCTCACTAGGCCTGTGCATCAGTTAGCTATGTCTGCATAATAAAATACCTCACAATTTAGTGGTTAAAAACAACAATTGTTTAGCTCACAATACTGCAGATAGGCAATCTGGGCTGAGCTCTGGTCTTGGCTGGACTTCCCCAGGCATCTACAGTTAACTGCAACTCAGCTAAGCAGCTCTGATTTTGGAGGTCAGCTGGCTATTGGATGGCATGCCTCATGGTCTCTCATCCCCCAGCAGGTTAGCCCAAACTTCATGGAGACAGGGATCTGAGAGAGAGAGGAAATATCCAAGGCCTCTTGTGGCTAGGACTAGAACTGGCTTACTATGACTTCTGTCATGTTCTACCAGCTAAACAAGTCACAAGGCCAGCCCAGAATGAAGGGGTACAGAAATGGACTTCATGTCTTTTTTTCATTTTTATTTTTCTGCAGTTGTCTAGTACGGGGATCTGAAACCTTGACCTTGGTGTTATAAAGCTGCACTCTAACCAACTGAGCTAACCAGCCAGCCAACTCCACACCTTGACGGAAGAATCTGAATAGCCACTTTGTGAAGAACAAGGGTAAAGAAAGGTTGCTACTGGGGCTTTGAATTCAAGCAATCTACCAGCTTGGTGCATACCTACTGTCCTGGGCTCTCCTTTCACCATCATCCTTGGAGTTCTTGTTTTTTTATCATGTATTGGATCCCCTGTATATCCGTCAGGCTTCAGAAACTATGCCAGTTATTTTAACAATCCAGAGGGTAGAGGATGGCTTAGCTGGTGCTGGTATCTTTGAGGGACACAGGAAGTTGATTCTGCAAGCGTTAGGAAGATCCTTGGAGTTCTTGTTTTTTATCATGTATTGGATCCCCTGTATATCCGTCAGGCTTCAGAAACTATGTCAGTTATTTTAACAATCCAGAGGGTAGAGGGTGGCTTAGCTGGTGCTGGTATCTTTGAGGGACACAGGAAGTTGATTCTGCAAGCGTTAGGAAAACTACAAACTGGGTTCAGCTGTTGCTGTAGGAAGGCACCCTTTCTGCCAGGGCGAAGAAGAGTCGCCAGTGTGTTGCTCTCAGGAAATGCAAGTAGACAGGAAGCAACACGTCCCTTCTTCTCCAGCCCTCCAGTCTCCCTTTAGCAACCCCCTGCCCCAATAGCAGAGCTTAACAGGGAGCCAGCTGGCCAGGTTAAGAGGCATGTTAGTATTGGCTCCAGTATCACATAGAAGAGTATAGAAATGTGGGTTTGCAGCTGCAAGACAATAAGATAATAACTAGTACCTCTGTTTTCTGGTTTCTTTGTCTTCCTGTTTCTTGGCCATGTAGTAACTTCCTAAGAAAAGACGCATGTAAGGTAAATTTCTTCACATCTTTAATGATTGAAATATCCTTAGGCTACTATCACAATTACAGTTTGGCTCAGTATGACATTCCACTATGACAACCATCTCGCCTCAGTATTTTGAAAGTATTGCTCCATTATCTTCTAGTATACAGTGTGGCCACTAAGTCTGATGCCATGTGGATTTCAGAACCTTTGTATGTGACTTATTTTTGTTGTTGTTTTTTGTTTGATTTTTTTCTCTCTGGATGCTGTTAAGATTTCTCTTTATTCCTGTCATCCTGAAATTCCACAATGATTTGCCTTATTTTTATTGTTTTTTTTACTTTTCTTTTTTTATAATTCATTCTGCAAGGTATTCAGTAGGTCTTTTCAGTCTTGAACCTCATTTCCTTCAGTTGCGGGAAATTTTAGTGGAATTTATTAAAGTCTTTATCATTTCCTCACTTTTTTTTCTCTGTCCTTTCTTTCTGGAATTCTTATTATTCAGTTGTGGAATTGTTAATTTTCTCACCATTGTTCTCTTACTGTTTACTGTGTAATCCACCTCTTTTCAATATGGTGCCCACACCTTTAGCACTGCCTGGTATCCCAAGAGAAGAGTTCTTCTGGCTTGGCATCTCCATAGAGTACACCTCCCAGCTCTGGGATATGAAAAAGGTATTCACTTGTGTGGGGCAGGAGCAAAGGTGGAGAGGGTGAAGATAGTGCCTGTTACACAGACTGTCAGCTCAGTCTTCTGTTTTTAACCCTGCACTCAACTTCAGATGTACATGGTACCTTCAATTTCTGACTCTGGTATTCTGTTGCACTTTAGGCTTTGGTTTCCATTTTCTCTCTTCTGCTAAGTCCATTTCACTTGCCCACCTGCTTTTCTCTCTTTTGATCTACATTTGGCTCTATCAGCACTGCTGGAAATCTTCTCTATCAACCAGATGCAAAGAGACATGATCATCTGACCTGGAAAAGATGGTAAAATTGGTAAATGTGCTTCAGAGGTTGCAGTAGATTGTTGCAGTAGTGTCTCCCAATGAATCAAGGTATCCATGACCTCATGGAGTTCCCTCCCACATTGAATCTGGGTTTGGCCACATGATTTGCCGAGGAGATATTAGCAAACGTGAAGCAGGCAGAGACTTCTCCATTGGGGTTTGCTCTCTGGCTGCTAGGAACCCTGAGACTGCCAGGTAAAGAAGTAAATGCAAGCCTCCTGGATGATAAGAGATCACACAGAGAGAGAAGCCAAACCATTCCAGCAGAGCCCAGCCCCCAGACATACCAGCTACCAGCTGACTGCAAATGAGTAAGCTCAGTTAATGCCAACAGAAGACCTTCCTACCTGAGCCCAGCCCAAGTTATTGACACACAGTTGTGAGCAAATGAAACGGTTTTTGGTTTAAGCCATTAAGTTTTGGGGTAGCTTGTTATGCAACAAGTGATACAGAGGTGTTAAGTTGAAGCTTTCTCTTTTGTTGCCTTTGCATTTACAAATCACACAGATCAAGGTTATGCCATTTTTGTTCTTGTTGATTGAGACTTTGTTTTTGCCCCTGTATTATCATTTTCGTGTGGTTTGGGGATGGAGTAAAAGTAAATGTGCATGTCAATTCCAACACATTTAGCTGGAAGTCTCCATTCACTTCCCCTTCATGTGTCCAACAGATATTTATTGAGCACCTAGTAGGTATCAACAGCATTGGGCACTTGTAATACAGCTCTTGTTTAATCTTTATAATCGTAGTATGCATTATGCTCTTTTAACAGATGAAACAAACAATTAGTGCTCAAGGTCACACAATTAGTGCCCTCCGCTGAGCATCAACAAAGTCCCCAACATTTCCAATACACTTTGTTGAACTACAAAACAGACGCCAGAGATGAGGTTGGGATGGATATAAGACCCATCACAGAATAGACTTGACCCTACAGTTGAATGGATATAAGAGGCGAAAAAGAAACAACGCTTGAGAATTCCATTTCCTATTGATCTGCCTTTGATCCCATGATTGCTAATGGACAGCACCACTGACAAAAGGGGACAACAGAGGAATGGACATCTTAATTGGAGAAGGTGGAAAATGTTTCTCTTTTTTGCTCATCTGCATCTACAGATCAAGGCTCTGCCACGCACAACTGTTAGCATTGCTTGTGGTCTGCTTTTATTGGGGAAGATTGGTTGGTGCTACTTACAGGACATTTTACCAGGGTAAATGGTAATTTTGATTGGGCTCCTCGGTGGTGGGTGGGGAGATGAGCCCTATGAGGCTCAATATGGTTAACGGCTGTTGAATGGTTAAAACTCCAGGCACTGCTTGGGAAGTATTCCCAGAAGGCCTTTTGTTCTCTGTGTAAGGGAAATTAAGAACTGAGAAAAGTGTGTTCAATTTAGATCCATCTGGTCTGGGTTACTTCTTTCCCTTGTTTTTCTCCAGAAAAGAGGACTATTCAAACAATGACTTTGTGGTGATTTTAACCTGCTAGGTAGCAAGGGTGTTGCTAATTGAGCATGTTGAAAAGCATAGAGAAAAACTGCTCTAGCTCTGATTGGTAGTAATCTCAGCTCACAATAGAGTTCATAATCCGGGGTCCTGGCTACCCAGGACGCAGAACTTGGGAGGAGAGAAAGGGTGCCTGGTTTAAGAACATTATGTCTAGGAGAATAAAGAAGTGCCCCTTGCAAGAAAATGGTCTCTTACAGTAACTTTTAGCCAGAATGTGAACACGTGGACACTCTGATGATGAGCAATGTCACTGGATTCCAAGTGAAAAAACCAAAAACATACATTCCAGATTTTCCATACAACCTCCAACTTCATTTTTTTTGTTTTGTTTTATTTTCAAGTTTTTTAAATTAATATTATGTTTTTACATTCTATGATGTTGTTGTGGAGCAGTTGCGGGGGGAGAGGGGAAAGGGGAAGGAAATGTGATAGAAGAAGGACGAAGGAGGATGGGTAGGATGGAGGCCTGTGGCACCCCCTCATTCCCACAGGGGAGACCAGGGGGCTTCCAGCAGTGGCTTGGTCATTGCCGGGCTGGGTGCAGATGTCACGGGGTGTGGCAAAATCCCTCTCCCTCCACCACCCCAGCTTGGGAACCCAGGGCCCTTCTTGCTGCAGCTCAGTGGTCATCACTGGGCTGGTTGCACATTTGGGGGGCATCGTGGCCAAGGCCCGAGGCCCCCACCCTCTGGACAGATTGCAGGTATTGGGGGGCATGGCTGAGGCTCCCGGCCCTCCCCACTTTCTGGCTTGGAAGCCCAGGGGAATTCCAGTCCTTCTAGGTGTTATAGGTGTTCTTTGGTAAAATGAGACCTTTTCTAGTTATTATCAAACTTTGTCTCTGGTTGTGAGTACTTTGTTTTTCCTTTCAGTTCTGTGTTGGATTATTTGCTGTTCCCACCACTCAAACTCTGTGCTGGAACTAATTTGTTGTCCTTTGCTTACTTCTAAAATGGGGGAACTTCCTGTGAGGACCAGCACTTGAGCTCTGTGGTTGAGCTAAATTTCTGCTTTGCTGCTGATTCTCTGGGGAAGGCTTTTTGTGCAGCTCAGGTTTTAATGGTTGACTTTATAGGTACACCCACTTCTAGTGAAATCCAGTGCATCTGGGTTGTGTAGAAACTCTGGTCTGAGCCTGAGTCTTTTCAGCAAACTGCACCCCCTGAAGTTCTATATTCCTGACCAGTCTCCTCTGAGTGATCCTATGCTGATTGGGGGGGCAGATCAGCTGTCCTTGCTGTGCCCTCGTGTTCCCCTTATGGGCCCTTCTCCCCCACTGCCCCTGCTCCAAACACTTCCCATGGGACGGGCCATGCTCTGGTCCCTTGTGGTGACTCACCAGCTCTGAGTGGCTCCTTTTTTTCAGTCATCGTGGCTCCTCGCTCATGTGTGGGTCCACAGGAATCCTATTAGCAGTCTTGCTGGCCTGGGGCCACCAAGGCCCTCTTCTCCCCTGCCGCCTCCAACCAACTTCATCCGAAGGGCACAGCTGTGGCTTTTGCCAGCTCCTGCTTCGTGTACTCAGCAGCTCCAGCCTGGAAGTGGGCAGGATTCAAAATGGTCAGAGCAGTTTTTTCTTTCTCTCATCGTGGCTTCTTTCACCTTCATGCACTCCATAGGTTTCTCCTCCTGTTCCCCTGAGTTCTAGCAGCCCCAGCTTGCCTGTCATTGCTTTTTTATAGCTGTAAATTAGTTGATTTGTGGGAGAGAGTGATGCTGGGGACTGTCTATTCTGCCATCTTGTTCGGAAGTCCTGATCCCCAATTTCAAAATACTCGTTCTCAGTATTTTGAAATCATTAATTTGGAGTCACTGGTAAGTGACTCTATAAACCACATGGGTTATAAGTGAAAGACATCCACACTATGGAGCCCTACACAACTGCTGTGGATTGAATGTCCCCCCAAAGCTCATTGAAGCTTAATCCCCACTATGACTGTTGAGAGGGTGGGAAATCCTATTATGGTAATTGAAAGGTGGGGCCTTGAAGAGGTGATTGATTGTGAGAACTGTGCCCTTGTGAACAGATTGATCCATTCATGAAGTAATGGGTGTGGTTCTAATGGCTTTAAAAGGAGAGCAGCTGAGAAACTTAGCTCTCTCTCTTGCTCAGCCATTCTCACCATGAGATACCCTGCGTCTCTGTAGAGCCCCCACCAAGATCAAGGCCCTCACCAGATGGATTCCCTGGACTTTGAACATCCAAGCCTCTAAAACTGTAAGCAGTAAATATCATTCTTTATAAATTACCCAGTTTCAGGTATTCTGTTATAAGCAACAGAAACAGAGTAATACAACAGCTATTACTAAAAACAAGGTAGATAGTAATTATTTACTTTTATTAAGCATTTAACCAAGTGCCAATCACTATTCTAAGAGCTTTACTTAGGTTTTTTGATTTTTCCTTCTAGTAACCCCATGGGAAGATCCTGTTATTATCCTACTTTTATAGATAAATATACTAAGGCATAGGGAGTTTAGCTGGATTGCTCAAAGTCCACAGCTAATAAGTGGTAGAGCTGGGGTTTGAATCCAGGTGACCTGCCTTTAGAGCCCACATGACCACCTTAGATTGGAGGCTACACATCCAGCTGGTAGCATGGTTGCCTTTGTGGAGAGGGGCAGAGGGACAATGGATAAAAGACTTTCACATTCTTCTTTATCAAATGCTATACTGTGAGTTTTTCCCTTAAACATGTGTTATTTGCTTGCTTTAAATATATATAATAAACGAAAAAGTAAGGCTGGAGAAAATGAGATAACGTTGCAGCTTTTTTTTCTTTTTTTTTTTTTTTTTCCTTTTTTGCAGTAAAGCTTTTGAGTCAGGAGAAGGCACTATCTCCATTACATTAAAGATAGAAAAGTGTTTAGGTACCAGGCAAGTCTAGGCTAAGGACCAGGAACTAACTGAATTATCTTCAGAATCCCTAAAGCTACATGTAGACAAGTGGGAATATGGGCAGGTATAAAGCTAGCCCTTAGGACAGAGGAATGGGATGAAATTGCACAGGTAAATGCAAACTAAAGGAGCTCAGACCCTGGAGGGCAAGGCAAAGGGACAGTCAGCTAGAAGATTGGGTAGCTGGAAGCCGGGAGACCCAGAGTAACTAAAGAAGTTGAATAGAATGAAATGTAGAGGAAGACAGATGCGAGGTCCCAGGAAGAGGAAAGGAAGCATCTACCTTGGCCAGGGAGCCTCCTGCGGAGTTTTTGCTGGGGCCTTGAAGCTAAATGTAGGTGACAAGGTCAAGGCAGGTGGGGAAATCATACCTGGCTTAGAGGGCTGGGGATGAAGTAAAGCTTTTGGGGCCAGTGGACTGTACATTTAGCCATTCCTATATTTAGCCATAGAGTTCCCCTATGTTAACATTTATCACATTTTACTGTAAATGCTTACCTAAATTCTAGACAGTAAAATCCGAGGGGTCAGCACTATGTCCACTTTGTTCACCACTATAACCTTGCACCTAGCACTGGGCTTGTCACATAGTAGAAACTCAATACTTAATTGTTGAATTAATTTGTTTGATGAATTTGTGAAATGAATGAGTAACATTGGGAAAGCTGTTGCTATATCATATGCTGAAAATGTTAAACCCTTTTTTGGGATTCAATTAGTAATCCTTTTGATGATAATATTATCAGTTTTGATTACTATCATTTACTGAACACATGTGCCAACTCTTTAGGTTTTAAATAAGAGGAAGCCCAACACAAATTTTGCTTAAAAAGCCCAGGGACGGGTTAAGGTTTGATCAGGGCTTTGACTTGGTTCCTCTGCAATTCGGTTCTGCCATATTCCATGTATTGACTTTTTTTAGGCCAGATTTACTCATGGATGCAACATGGCTGCTTGTAGAAGCTTGGGCCACACAATCCCTTGTTTATATCCAGGAGAGACAGAGAGATACCACTCTACTATCAAACAATACTTCCGAGCTTTACTTTGACTGAACTAAACTGAACTAACCAGGAGAAATTCACATGTTGATTGGCATAGACCGGTTAACTCATGCCTGAATGAATCAGTGTATCAATAGGGTTGGATTATCCTGACTGCTTAAGATCACAAAGCTAGTAATTGGCAACACTGGGATCCAAATGCAGGTCTATTTGACTCCAAAGTCCATGCACTTAGCCTCTAGACTCTAACTGCCCCAAATCTTAGCCCATGTATGAGTTTTTCCAGATTGCCTCTGAGAAAAACCTGTTCTTGTGATCACCCCCAGCTGTGCTGGGGAACACCCTGGGCCCGGTTGAACTTTAATAAGGATCAAGGACTCTCCAGAAAGCCCAGGCTGTGAAATCAGCTTCAGAGGCCTGCTGTTTCCAGCCTCACTTTGGGGAGCAGCATGCACCTGCGTGGGCTTTGACCGAGAGGTTGCTGTGAAACCAGGACAGACAGTCCCTGTTCCTCTATCAGTGGTCATTCATCAAGCAGTTACTGGGCATCTGCTCTCTGAGGACCCATCTGTCTGAACCAAACCCTGAAATTCTGTTCCCAATGTCCTTATCTGGTCTTTCATTTTTTTCTTTTCCTTTGTTTATCACACCCAGAAGCCTTCTACTCCTCTCCTGGGTGGAAATTTCTGCACTAATGTTGGTTCTTTGTCTCAGATCTGCATCCAGCCTGTTTCTTTTCTTTGGATATTGCACCCCAGGTTAGCAGTTTTCTCTGTCTCTTCTGCAAATTTCAGTTAATTGACAATGGCTGCCTTGAGAAGGGGGCAGAATCTGCATCCAATCTCAGAAGAGAAGTGCAGCATTGCCAATTATCAATGTTCTCCTTGGGAGGAAAGGTTGGAACTGCAGCCTGCATGGTGGACATTTGACATCCCTGGACACATCCCTGCACCACAGCTTCATATCTGGGACGCATAGAACCAGCTGCTCCCCATTGCTTAAATTCCCTGAGAGTGACTTTTGGACATCAGCATAATACCATCAAGTTCTATTCCCCAGCCTGCTTTTTCCAGAGCTCTCAATGAGATTGAGCTGTTTACATGTTAGGTACCAGAATGATGGAGAAGTCTGGAGAGAAAGAAAAGCAGAGTGAAAAAGCCTGGTATGGGCCAAGGAGCTCTGCACTGTGATTTAGGATGTCCTGGTTCAATCTAGGTAAGCATCAGCTCACTCTGTAGCCCTGTGCAAGTCCCTGACCCTTACTCAGCCTGTTTCATCATGTGATGTTGGACTACATCAGGGATTTTAAGTGGGGGAGAGACCACCTCCTAGGGGTGTGATTTGGAAATCTCTAAGCATCAGCTCACTCTGTAGCCCTGTGCAAGTCCCTGACCCTTACTCAGCCTGTTTCATCATGTGATGTTAGACTACATCAGGGATTTTAAGTGGGGGAGAGACCACCTCCTAGGGGTGTGATTTGGAAATCTTTGGGGGCATTTTTCAGTGTCACAATGACTGGAGGTGGCTTCTAGCATTTAGTCGGAGGGGAACAGGGATATCAGATATTCTACAATACACAGGACAGTCCCTCACAGCGAAGAACTATCTCACATCTTGCTCAACTGGTGTATGTCCTACTGGACACTCACATAGGCGAAAAACTTGTTCATAATTATCTGACTCTGGAAACTGGCTCTGCTTTAAATATGAACACATGTCATTTTTGCACAGTGTCATTGAACACTGAATTTTAAAAATGGAATTACCATGTAAATCAAGGGGAAAACACATATTATGAAGAGTTTTATTGAGGTATAATTTACCTACCAGAAAATTCACTCATTTATAAGTGTTATCAATTAAGTGTTTAATCAATTCAATGATTTTGGTAAATTTGATGGAGTTGGGCACCTACTTCCACAATCCAGTCCCAGAACATTTCCATCACCCTAAAAAGTTCCCTTGTGCCTTTCTACAGTCAATTCCTGCTCCTACCCCTAGCCCAGGCAACTACTGAGCTGCTTACTATCTCATTGGTGTGTCTTTTCCAGAAATGTTGCATAAATAGAATCATACAGTATAATTAGCCTTTTGTGTTTCTCTTCTTTCACTTAGCATACTGTGTTTTGAGGTTCGTCCATGTTGTACTGTAGATCATTAGTTTATTTTTATTGCTGAATCGTATTCCACAGCAGCACACCACACTTGGTTTATCCATTTATCATCAGTTGATGGACATTTGGATTGTTTCCAGATCTGGGCTCTTAGGAATACTGCTGCTGTGAACATTCCTGTACAAGTCTTTGCGTAGACATATACTTTCATTTCTTTTGGGCATATTGAGTACATACATGTGATTCTATGTATATGACTGTGACATATAAGAGCTCCAAATGCACATGGACATGAAGTGTTTTATTGGTGACTCATGAGCAGTGCTGATTTTCCAAAATGAATTCCAAAAGAGTTTAAGCACCTCTTGATTTTAAAAATATAATTATAGAGTAATCCAGCAATTCTACCCCTAAGTATATGAGGGTACTTCAAAAAGTTCACGGAAAAATGAAATTAAAAGGTAACACAAATCTTTCTATGAACTTTTTGAAGACCTCTCATATAAATAATGACACTATAACGATTTTTAAAAATCATGTGCATAGGTGGCTTACATTATTTATGAATTTCATTTCATGATAATAAAGAGGGTGTTATAATATGTGAAGGGGTCTTGAGACAGATTGGGAAGAACTGCTGATTTTAAAAGCCCTGATACCTGGGAGTTTTTAAATCCTGTGCTTGGAGAGGCTTAGTTACTGTAGAAAGGCAACTGGGAATCCAGATGTGAAGCCAACAGCAAGTCAAAGCAATTGTCTTGCACCAGTTGCTTTGATCATCAAATTGTGACCCAGTTCTTTCAGGCCAGTGTTAGAAAGACTATGAGGAGTAAACAGACCCAAGAGGACCATCATGCAAATGTACAGGGAGAGCTTCAAATTCCACTCCTCAGCCTCAATTTCAGAGTGAATCGCAGCACAGGCTCACGGACTGGCCCAGAGCCAGTGTTAGAAAGACTGTGAGGGGTAAACAGACCCAAGAGGACCATCATGCAAATGTACAGGGAGAGCTTCCAATTCCACTCCTCAGCCTCAATTTCAGAGTGAATCGCAGCACAGGCTCACGGACTGGCCCAGTGGGCTGGACCCAGAGAGATCCATGGAGTTCAGCCCACATTCTCCTGGGAGGCCTGTACCAGGGGTGGGGTGGTGGGGGATAGGGAAACTGAGGCAGCCACATAGCCAAGCCAGGTCTGGGGGATCCTGGGAGCGTGATAATCAGATGTCTCTTCAATCAGACATTCTGTAGTCATTTAGAGAATGGTCTGAGCCCTGTGAGGGAAAGGCTGGGATAGAGAACAGTGGTCAGGGCTCAGCTTCTCACCTTCCTTGCCCAGGCCCTCAGCTCTGGCCCAGTCTTGCCTCCCCTCCAATTAGCCCAACTCACCTTCCCAGGTAAGAAGGCAGCACTTACCTGTGGTTACTCAAGCAAGCCAACAATGTTGGGAGGTCTCACCACCTCCACCCACTTCAAGTGGTTTATAATAGTATGCCTGTGAAATTATCTCTGTCCCATTATGTTACCGCAGTCCCTTCTTGCCCTTCCTTGCAGGGATGGGAGACATTTGATTTGCCCCTTGATCTGGCTCTGCAGACTGTCCCGGCTGCCTGGCCAGTTGAAAAGGGGAGAAGCATTTATTAGAGTGATAGATCTGAAAGTATGGTGTGGTGACCAAGCATGGCTGTGGGGCTCTCTCTCTACTGCCTGGAAATTGTCTGTGGACAGGGAACCCTGAGGTTGAACTCAGTGTACCCCACAGGCCCCAACTAGGAGTCAGGGAGTGTGTGTTGGGGGGTAGGACAGGGATCAGTGTTCCAGCACATGTTTTGCCAGATGAGGTCATCATACTGCTCTGGCTTTTAGGTTACAGATTTCCTTTTTTTTCTTCTCTTTGCTTCTCTTCTCTTTTTTTTTAAGAACTTGGCAACTCGTTTATGTAAGCACTGATTATCCGCAAAGGAAGTGTCCTTCCAAAGGGTCCACCAGTGCCCACAGTGGTCCATAGAGCCCTAGTGACTGATGGCAGCACCACGTGAGCTAGGCAAGGACCCAGGGACCCAGNAGTCAAAGCAATTGTCTTGCACCAGTTGCTTTGATCATCAAATTGTGACCCAGTTCTTTCAGGCCAGTGTTAGAAAGACTATGAGGAGTAAACAGACCCAAGAGGACCATCATGCAAATGTACAGGGAGAGCTTCAAATTCCACTCCTCAGCCTCAATTTCAGAGTGAATCGCAGCACAGGCTCACGGACTGGCCCAGTGGGCTGGACCCAGAGAGATCCATGGAGTTCAGCCCACATTCTCCTGGGAGGCCTGTACCAGGGGTGGGGTGGTGGGGGATAGGGAAACTGAGGCAGCCACATAGCCAAGCCAGGTCTGGGGGATCCTGGGAGCGTGATAATCAGATGTCTCTTCAATCAGACATTCTGTAGTCATTTAGAGAATGGTCTGAGCCCTGTGAGGGAAAGGCTGGGATAGAGAACAGTGGTCAGGGCTCAGCTTCTCACCTTCCTTGCCCAGGCCCTCAGCTCTGGCCCAGTCTTGCCTCCCCTCCAATTAGCCCAACTCACCTTCCCAGGTAAGAAGGCAGCACTTACCTGTGGTTACTCAAGCAAGCCAACAATGTTGGGAGGTCTCACCACCTCCACCCACTTCAAGTGGTTTATAATAGTATGCCTGTGAAATTATCTCTGTCCCATTATGTTACCGCAGTCCCTTCTTGCCCTTCCTTGCAGGGATGGGAGACATTTGATTTGCCCCTTGATCTGGCTCTGCAGACTGTCCCGGCTGCCTGGCCAGTTGAAAAGGGGAGAAGCATTTATTAGAGTGATAGATCTGAAAGTATGGTGTGGTGACCAAGCATGGCTGTGGGGCTCTCTCTCTACTGCCTGGAAATTGTCTGTGGACAGGGAACCCTGAGGTTGAACTCAGTGTACCCCACAGGCCCCAACTAGGAGTCAGGGAGTGTGTGTTGGGGGGTAGGACAGGGATCAGTGTTCCAGCACATGTTTTGCCAGATGAGGTCATCATACTGCTCTGGCTTTTAGGTTACAGATTTCCTTTTTTTTCTTCTCTTTGCTTCTCTTCTCTTTTTTTTTAAGAACTTGGCAACTCGTTTATGTAAGCACTGATTATCCGCAAAGGAAGTGTCCTTCCAAAGGGTCCACCAGTGCCCACAGTGGTCCATAGAGCCCTAGTGACTGATGGCAGCACCACGTGAGCTAGGCAAGGACCCAGGGACCCAGGGGCCCACACAGTATGGCCACCTCACCTCAAAGAGAGCCAGCCCTGTGTGTACTCCCGGGCCAGCGTGCAGCCTGGAGAGGAGCCCTGGCAGGCGTGAGAGGAGGTGGACAGGGAAGGGGGGCAGGGAGGTAGACTCAGAGAAAGAGAGAGGGACATAGGAGGGAAAGAGAAAAGGTGTTAACGAGGTGTTATCTGGAGGGGCATGAAGATCCAGCATGCCCACCACCCATGGTACCCACAGAGAGGCTTGTGTACCCACAGAGGCCCAGGTGTCAAGACTGAGGCCCAAATATCTTCATGGAACCCAGGTGGCCACAAGGAACTCATGAGACCTGCATGGAAGGCTGAGAGCTCATACAGAGACTCAGCCCACATGTATCCCTACACAGATGCACTCTGTACCACAGCATGGCAGCCCACGTGCCCATACAGAGCCTGGCAGTGAGGGCATAAAGGCTGGGCATTACCATCCTTATCCCCAGGGCAAGCCCCAAAGCTGGACTGAGGCTTCTCAGTTGTAAGCAGACATCAGGTGTTTCTGTGCAGGCTCCATTGTGTTTGGGCTTCTGCCTGGGTCTTGCTCAAGAGTGGCATAAAGGTTGGGCATCCAGTGTGGGCAGGAAGAAGAGGGCCGCCCAGAGGCAAGTGCCCAAGCAGCACGGCTCTACTGTCAGGACCAGCCTGCAGTGACGGCTGCACCTGAGCAATCTGTAGCCTCCTACTGCTCACTCTGCTCCCAGAGTCAGACTCTTGTGTTTATGATAGAGGGATGGCCAGCTGTGGAAAGACTGCTCTGCTGCGAACAGAGCATCGGGCTGGAGGTGAGAGGAAAAACCAATAGCAGGCACATTGAAATCTGGCTTCTTCAGGGCTTCTGGAGCAAACGTCTCAGGTGCAGAGCAATGCAGAGTTCTGGGAGCCTGCTGGGAAGCTGCTGGATTTCAGACATTTAGAAATGAAAAAAAAAAAGAGAAAAACAGTAGCCTGACTTGGATAAAAGGAACACATCTAGCCCTGGG
>NW_007731809.1:18914-20704 GCF_000696425.1 Galeopterus variegatus | reverse complement strand
TTGTGTTTATGATAGAGGGATGGCCAGCTGTGGAAAGACTGCTCTGCTGCGAACAGAGCATTAGGCTGGAGGTGAGAGGAAAAACCAATAGCAGGCACATTGAAATCTGGCTTCTTCAGGGCTTCTGGAGCAAACATCTCAGGTGCAGAGCAATGCAGAGTTCTGGGAGCCTGCTGGGAAGCTGCTGGATTTCAGACATTTAGAAATGAAAAAAAAAAAAAGAGAAAAACAGTAGCCTGACTTGGATAAAAGGAACACATCTAGCCCTGGGAAGCCGGGAGTGTGTGCCTTGCAAGCAAATGGCAGCGCCTGCCTGAGCATCCAGAAAAGCTGAGTTCAGGGCTTTAAAAAAATGAAATGATGATACCCACTGTTTTTAAGAAATAAGGCAAGAAACAATTACATTATTTTTAACTCAGTTATTTGCTGAATGCTGATCAAGGACACCCCTTGCTTACACCCAGGTAGAGAAAGTACTGGAGTGTAGAGAAAGGAAGGCAGGTCATGAGCACAGGCCTGGGAGTCAAGGCACCTGCATGTGCATCTGGCCCCTCGGCCTCCTGTCTTTGTAACCCTCTGTGCCTCAGTTTCTCATCTGAAGCCTCATAAGGCTGTTGTGAGGACTAAATGAGATCCAAGAAAGCACTTAGAATAGGACCAGGCTCATGCTAAGAGTCCCATCAAACATCAGTGGTTACTAAGGGTTCAACTACCAATTTGCATATGCAGAAGCTGATCTATGAATTCTCCTATTTTTATAATAGTCTGGTAGGATTTTTGTCACTGTATACCAGCTGCATTACCCAGCTTCTTTCCCATCATGATGCGCCCATGTGAACAGAGCCGTTGTTCTCCTGCAGAGCCCAGCCTCATTTCAAGACGTGCTTCTATTCCATAAAATGTTAACTTGGGCAAGATCCAAATAAATAATCTTGTCCAGACCATTTACTTTTTTTTAAGTGTACAGTTCAATGGTTTTTTAGTATATTTACAGAGTTGACCAGTCATCCTCGTAATCTACTTTTAAATCATTTTCATCACCCTTAAAGAGAAACCCTGCACCCTCTAGCAGTCATTCCCCATTCCTCCTCAGCCCTTCCTCCCCAGCCTCAGGCAACTGTTACTCGTCTACTTTCCATCTCTATGGATTTGCCCATTCTGAACAGTTTGTAAATGGAATCATGTAATATGTGGTCTTTCGTGACTGGCTTCTTTCACTTAGCCTAATATTTTTGAGGTTTATCACCAGTTGGTGGACATTTGGGTTGTTTCAATTTGGGGACTGCTGTAAATAAATGCTCCTGTGAACACTCATGGTCAAGTTTTTATTTGAACATGTTTTCATTTCTGCTGGTCACCAGTAGTAAAATTGCTGGGTCCTGTAGTGACTCTGTGTTTATCCTGTGAAGAGGCGCCACACTGTTTTCTGAAGGGGCTGCGCCACTGCACACTTACACCAGCAATGTATGAGGGTTCCCATTTCTTCACTTCCTCACTAACACTTGCTACTTTCTGTCCTTGTTACTACAGTCATTCTGGTGGGTGTGAAGTGCTATTTCATCATAGTTTTTATTTGTATTTCCCTGGTACCTAATGATGTTGAGTATCTTTTCATGTGCTTTTGGGCCATTTGTATACCTTCTTTGGAGAAATCTCTGTTCAAATCTTTTGCCCATTTTTTTCTTTGCCCATTGTTTGTATTTTTGTTGCTGAGTTGTTTTTTATGTATTCTAAATTCAAATCCCTTATCTGATATAGATGATTTGCAAACATTTGCTACCATCATGTGG
>NW_007731809.1:16282-18065 GCF_000696425.1 Galeopterus variegatus | reverse complement strand
GGTGGTCTTTTCACTTTCTTCATGGTATTCTTGAAACATAAAAGTTTTTAATTCTGATAAAGTCCAACTTGTCAATCTTCTCTTTATCACTTGTGCATTTGTTGTCATATCTAAGAATCCTTGCCTAATTAATGATTAAGAAAATTTGCTCCTATGTTTTCTTCTGAGAGTCTTATAGTTTTAGCTCAGACTATTTCATTTAAACCAACAAAAAACTAAGACCCAGTGAAGGTAAGATTTGCTCCAAATTCCATTACTAATAAGTGGCAGATAAGCAACCAACTTAATTTTTTTACAACCTAAAATCAATATATTTTCAAGACCAAAGATGTTCTCAAGTCATCTTAAAAAATTAGAGTCTAAAACCCAATTTATGTCAGGGTCAGGCATGATACTGCTTCAAAATGCATTCTCTTTCTAATTCTCAAAACCGCCTTGTAAACAGGTACTATTATTATCAATATTTTAAAGAGGGGGAAATCGGTGCTCAAAAAGCTTTTAAATAATACATGCAAAACCACACAGTTTATATGAGGCAAAGCTAAGTTTTAAACCTAGGGCTTTCACTTTCTTTGGAGGGTGTCCTATTAAAAAAACTAATGATTGTCACTGAAACCCTAATAAAGGGTTTCTGGCAAAATGACAGCCGGCTGATGAAATGAACTAGACCCCAACTGCCATGTCCATTCCTTGTCACATCTGCTAGTAATTTCTCTTGGTGGGGTTGTGTTGATTTGTGGTGGTCAGAATCCAGACACCACAAAGCATGTGGGTTGTAATGAAGTCCTGATTCTTTTTCTTTAAATCCAATTTTCCACTTGGTTTGGCTAGGGCAGGAGGATGTCAAATTCTGTGGCAGAGGTCAGTCCTATAAAGTGTTTGTCTCTATTTACATAATTCATTGGAACATTTCATGTGGGAAAAATCCATCTTCACTGACATTAGCCTTGGAAACTACCTGAGATAGGAGGGGGGCAATCCCAAGCTTAGATTTCAGTGTTTGCCCCATATAAACATCTAAGTTTGCAGTTTCAAACAGGCATATTTATTGACATGTGGAAATTCCCAGTGGGAAGCTGAAGAACACAACTTAGGAGTTGTCCCCAAGTGGGAAATTGTACAGTACACTGAGCTCCTTTAATTTCCATTTAATTTACCATCAGTATCATTACCATTATTTTGTTAATCATTTCACTAGCAATGATGTAACTTGGGACCAAGGTAATTGCAGTCAAATGGGGAAGATGCTTACCTGCAGTATTTAGTTAGAAAAAACTTACATTCACCTTTTTAGAGATGGGTGTTAGTCCTTTCCTTCATTCAGGGAGCATAGAGCTTCCTTGAACTGCTGAAGATATTAAAAGCTCCCTGCAGCTAAATGAACTCCACACTTGGTTGCAATTTTCAGCTTGCTGCTGCCTGAAACTACCACTCTGCACAGTGAAGCGGCTTCCTGATATTCTAACAAGCCCAAGAAAATTAGACCATGCCTTTCCTGTGGCCTGAGCAATATGGAATAAATGATCAGGACTTTGATCTCAGAGAAGAGACCTGACTCCACTGTTTGATAACTGTGTGACTTTGGACAAGTTACTTATACTATTTGAGTCTCTATTTTCTTAATTATCCATAAGAAGGGTAATAATTAATTACCTCATAGATTGTTGGGTAGTAAATGAGGTAAGATGGAAAAAAGGCTCAGAACATTCTTTTGTTCATAGTAGGTGTTCGATAAATGCTGTTTCATTTCTGAAAAAGGTGCTGGTGTGGAAGACTTTTCTTC
>NW_007731809.1:15215-15864 GCF_000696425.1 Galeopterus variegatus | reverse complement strand
CCAGACAGCACAGATTGGTTTGTAGTTAACTGGGTTTCTTTTCGTGTGGGATTTTGAATTTAAAATATCTCCCATGACCAGACAGTTAGTTCCTTGAAGCCTGGGTCTGGGACTACTGTGCTTAGCACCATCTTCCTAGGAGATGTTCAGTAATGTTTGGTGAATGAATAAATGAGGAAAGTCTTGGGGAAAATGAAGAGTATGCTTTCATGCTGGCTATGGAGCTCTCACAGTCTTGGGTGAAGACTTTTAAGTAAAGGCAGGAAGATGAAAGTATTAGTATCAGCCAATACGGTGTGCTTTCTATCCGCAAGGAGCTTGCCTAAGCACTTCTGTGAGTTAACTTATTCAGTCTTCACAGCAACCCTATCATTATGATCATCTCCACTATAAAGGTGAGGCAACTGAGGTATAGAGAACTCATTCTCAGGTAACAAGTGGCAGAGCCATGATTTAGACCTAGATGCTCTGGCTCCAGAATGTATGCTCTTGGCCACCACACCATACTTTCCCAGACAAACTCTCTCTCTGTAGAATATGCTTTTCTTCTCTGATCCTCCCCTTCCTACCCCATTCAGACATGTTTTGGGCCCCATTTGCCAGGTGAAATAGCATTTTCTCAGGGAGACCTTCCCAGACTCCCACCCTA
>NW_007731809.1:12340-13726 GCF_000696425.1 Galeopterus variegatus | reverse complement strand
TTTTATATACATTAGCTCATTCAATCCTCACAACAATCCTATGAAATAGGTTTGTTCTCCTCTAATCCCTAATTTACAGAAAAGTAAATTGAAGACTAAGTGGCTAAGCCAGATTTCAATCCATAATTATCTCCAGAGCTTGTAATCTTTATCAGTATATTATACTGTTTCTGTGATCCTATTTTGTAATATTGTATAAACACTGTGATAGAGACGGCCAGATATCCCTGGGTATTCACTCCTCTCTTCTTTCATGGTAAGAGGATTTTTACCTGAGCACATGGCTGCCAGAACAAGAACTGTATCTCCCAAATTTCTTGCAGCTGGATAGCCATGTTACTGAGTTCAGGCCAGTGGGTTATAAGCAGAAATATTATGTAGAAGCTTCCTTGAAAACAACGTGTATTCCTTTGTCTCTCTCTTTCTCTTTTAAACACACACACACACACACACACACACACATTTTGTTCCTTCCTCTCTCTGTCACCTAGAAGGCAGATGCTGTCCTTTGGACCATGGGGTGGATGCCACATACAATATAGCAACAAGATAGAGTGAGGTTGGTGGCCAACTCTACAGAGAACCTTGCCAGTCTTGAACCACCCACCCAGACTCCTATGTGAGAGAGCCATGGGCTTCTATCATGCTCACGTCATCATTATTCTGGTTTTGTCTCTTGTAGCTGAACGTAACCTAACACATGCACACACATGCATGAGAACACACATGGAGAAATGCATGCAAAGATGTTCATCCTCGTTAACAGTGGCTGTCTCGGGATTGCAGCATTTGTAGTGACTTTTATTTTATCTTCACACTTCTCTGGAAACATGGGTCACTTATTACAAAAGCAGTAAATCAAAAGAAAAGTATAATAATGCCCTCTACCTTCTGCCCAACAATTTCAGCTCAGTGGTCAAGTCGTTACCTGCCCTCTGCCCATCCACAACATTGTGACTCTGGATGGCTGCTCCTCAGGTTCTCTGGCTTGCCTGACATCCAGACTTGAGTTTACATCTGCAAAATTCACCTACAGTGCACCATTCTGTTCAGAAGAAGGAAAATTAGCTCCATACCCTTCTTTTCCCCAGGAGGGGAAGAAAACCAGAAAATCAAGCCAAGTATCTCCAGGGAGAAGACAGGGAAAATGCATGTATTTCATTCACTTATTCAGTAGATATTGATTGAGGGCCTTTGTGTTCCAAGCACTGTTTTAGGTAGGGAGATATAGCAGCAACCAACCAGCAGGTGTGCAGATGCTCCTGGGTGAACACGCCTTTCTAAGCCTGTCTGTGCTTGAACCCATCTGTTAGTGATAGTTCTACTTCCCAGAAGATCTCAAAGTCTCATTGTTTCATTCATTCTCTTGACAAACATGTTCTGAGT
>NW_007731809.1:9239-11908 GCF_000696425.1 Galeopterus variegatus | reverse complement strand
TTCCCAGAAGATCTCAAAGTCTCATTGTTTCATTCATTCTCTTGACAAACATGTTCTGAGTACCTAGACGTGCCAGGCTATAAACTGTGAGTTTAAAGATGAGCAAAATTCAGACAGTCTAATGGGAGTGTCTGCACTGTAAATGGTTGCAACATAGTGAGATAGGAGCTACAACCTCACGCAGGGTGCTGTCAGAATATCAAAGGAGGCTGGCTGGTTAACTCGGTTAGAGCGCGGTGTTATAACATCAAGGTCAAGGATTCAGATCCCAGTACTGGCCAGCCACCGAGAAAAGAAAAAAAAAAGAATATCAAAGGAACTCTCAAACTTGCCTGGAGAGGGATACAAGGGAGGCCTCGGGGCCATAACAGTTGAGCTAAGCCCTGAAAGGAGAATGAAAATTACCAAGTTACATCTCAACCCTGTGGACATGATTCTTTCTGAAACGCAGACAACAGCAGCAGATAAAAGCCCTTTATCTGTCACGTACACCAGGGCACTCAGCTGAAGTCTAAAATAGGATTCAGATGTGTATGGTAAATGGCTGCATCGGGTTGCCTAGTACTGAAAAGTGCCATTTGGCTGGAGTTGAGGGGCAAAGACCGGGTTGGGGAAGATAGTATGGGATGTCTGCTCAGCTCTTGGTCCCCAGCCTGGACCCACAGTCTGAGCCCTGTGAAAGACAGGTAGAGGCTGTGCCAGACCTGGGGGCATGAGCAGTCTGCTTAAGGGGCCAGGTGACAAGAGAGGGCAGAGGGGGACATGCCTCCTTCTTGCATACTCTAGTATTGTTGTGTGGCTTCATTCAGATAGTTCTCCAGGAACACAGTGCTGCTTGGATTCCACAGGACTGCAGGTTTGGGAACACCAGAAGACAGTGCATTGAGGAGGAATGTACCTTCAGCAGGGCACTGGGAGGATCTGAAGGGATGTGACAGCACCTTAAGTGGCTTCTCGGGCAGTAACAATCAGTGAGGGTGCCAGAGCAAAGGACAGATGAGGAAGGCTCGTGAAAACAGGTGAGTTGGTCCCAAAATCATGGGGGAGGAGAAGGATGCTGGATTAGGAGGCTGAGGCTGAGGTCCCGTGTTGGAAACAGGACATGTGACAATTGAGTTACTACCAGCCCTTTTGAACTTAGCCTGGGTTCCCTGAAAGCAGACCTTGACATAAAGGCTTGCATGGAGGTAGTTTAGTTGGGAATATGACTCTGGGGAGCCAGAGGGAGCAACAAGGGGAAATGAAACATAGAATGAGGAATGAATGCAAGGATGCGTTGTTAGGTTGGCCACCCGTTGATTCATGGGAGTTTCTGACAGCATTTATCTTAGGGTTGAAAAGGGAATGCGTTTATTCATTGGCTTTGGCTTCCTATGGTCAATGGTGGCCCTGAGGGCGTTGCCCTGCACTTCCAGCAAGTCTCATGAGTCCCACCCAGGGGGTCAGAGAAGGACTGGGCAAGAAGCAAAAGGTATGAGGGGTGGTCCAAGGGGTGGCACTGACAGGTGCATCTCTCAACACTGGCTCAAGTCTGCACTGAACGGGTCACTACAGTGCCTGAAGTATAAGGTGGGTGGGGAGAATTTGGAGCAGTGGACCAGAGGTGCCAAAGACACCTGACAGCACCTGTGAGCTTGTGAGGCCTCAGAAACTTGAGCTACAGAAGTTTTCAGAATCAAGCAAGAACAATGATATTTTGTTGTTATTGCTATTAATAAATAATAGCTGATACTTTGGACATGAATTATATGCTATGTCCTTTTAGAGAAATCATTTCATTTAAACTCACAACACTCCTTTGTGATATGTATTATTATTAATCTCTACAGTGCAGATGAGGAAACTGAGGCAGCACATTACTTCCTCAAGGTCATACAGCTTGTATACAGTGGAGCCATCCTGGCCTCATAAGGACACTTCTGGCTCTGGGGAAAAGTGGGCATCTCCCCAGTGCCCTGGGACCTTCTGGCTTCCAGTGCCAGCTGTAATAGACCTTTCTCCCAATCAGAGGTGTCTGTATTAGCTTGTTTAAAGTCACGGTGTATGCATCAGGGAAGGATTCAGAGTCATCTTCCGTAGAATCTGACTCAAAGGCTGGCTGTCATTTAGCTACAGGGTGGGGGATTTGTATTAATAATATGGATCACAGTCCCTGCTTGTGCCTCACTTTCCCCATCAGTAAAACGAAGTGACCAGACTACAGCATCTGTACAATCATGACTGGCTCTACAACTTATTGATTTTAAAGATAATTCACATAAGTGGGTCCAAAATAGTTGAAAATAAAGGGACCCTAAACAAGGCACAGGAAGCAAAACCCTTAAAAGAAAAAGGTTGATAAATTTGAATATGTCTAAATTTAAAATTTTTCCATGATAAAAGACACCATAAACAAAGTTAAAATAAAAACATCTGGGTAATGTATCTGCGTCACACACAGAGAAAAAGATTCGTGTCCAGACTACATAAAGGAAAAAGACGAGCAGATCATGACTAAACAATTCACAGCAAAGAAAGTATACATGGAGGATAAAAATACTATAACGTGCTTAAATTTACTAATAATGAAGGAAATGAAGATTAAAACATGAATGAAATACTTTTTTACCCTCTAGATTGGTAGCACAAATATCTGGTAATACCTATTATGGACAAACATATAAGCAGTG
>NW_007731809.1:5475-8408 GCF_000696425.1 Galeopterus variegatus | reverse complement strand
AAAGTTGTTTTTTAAAGTATTAAAATATGTTAGTGATGATGGTTAGCAGTTTCCCCTTTTCACAAACTCCAAGGAACAGAATTCCTATGCCATAAACTGTAGGATCATCCAGAATGAACACACTCTTCTCTCAGCTCATCCCTTGTCTAGTTTCTTGTTTGGTTTGTTTGTTTGTTTGTTTGTTTGTTTGTTTGTTTGGCTATTGGCCAGTGTGGGGATCCTTGTCTCATTCTGCATGTCTGCTCTACTTTCCACTCATCTTTTCCCTTCAAAGATTCCATTAGCGTTGTTTACAGTGCTCTGACATTTGCTCACCCAGAGCTAACTGCAGGGCGATTCTACAATTACAGTGGTGTTTTTTTATATTTTTTTTATTTTTCAATAAGGATTGAAAGGTTGAACATGTAATGTTAACATTCAACCTAGTGTAAAAACATTTCCATCAAAAGACTTTAGAAATTGATTTTTGTGGTGAGTAACCTCAAAAACATTTGTTAGAAGTTGCACATTTTTAGTTTTATTTGTTGGCAAGAGGTATTGTTGTTAACATTCAACCTAGTGTAAAAACATTTCCATCAAAAGACTTTAGAAATTGATTTTTGTTGTGAGTAACCTCAAAAACATTTGTTAGAAGTTGCACATTTTTAGTTTTATTTGTTGGCAAGAGGTATTGCGGGTGTTAATTTAGAGCAGTGGTTCTCAAAGGATGTCCCCCAAACCCTGCCACAAGACCAGCAGCAGCACCTGGGAACTTGTCAGATACACACATTCTCCAGCCCCACCCCAGACCTGCTAAATCAGAAACTTGGGGGTAAGGCCCAGTAATTGGTGTTTTAACAAGCCGTCCATATGATTCAGATGCACACTCAAGTTTGAGAACCTCTGATTTGCACGGCTAAATATAAACTCTCTCCGAAAGCTAATGCATACTTCTGCAAAGTAACGACCTGATACTAAACTGTTTATCTATACTCATCCTTCAGATCTCAGCTGAATCATCACTTTCTCGGTAGACATTTTCCTGTTCTATGCTTCCATAACCCCACGTACCTCTTCTTTTTGCATTTATCACAGGTGTGTTCTATATTTATTTGTGTGATCATTTGACTAAGACTCGTTCCCACACTACCACCACACTGTCACCTGCTTGAATATATCACAGTGCCAGGCACATAACAGGCTCTCAATAAATATTTGTGAGTGAATGAATAAACGAACAAATCCTTCATAGTGTTTTATTTCCCTGACTTTTCAACATATTTCTGATGAATCACTAATGAAGCATTCTTCAACAAGTTCATCACTACCAGATTTGAAACCATGGTGACCTTTTGAACTTGTCACATATATTCATCTCCAGGTGCCACCAGTCACCAAGTCCGCCACAGGGATGTCTCCCCTGTCTGGTGGGCATTCCCACTGCCAGCCCTTAGCCAAGGCTCTCATAAGGGTACTCTCAAGTAAGGCAAAAACTTTCTCAGTTGATTTCAGTTCTCCTCAGCCCACTTGATCAGTTTCTCCTAAATATTATGTTCACTAAAATCCTAGATTGCAACGACTAGTATCTGACTAGCATTTTACAGTTTCCGAAGTGCTTTTGCTTACAGTAAAATAATAGTAACCAGGGCCGATGCTGTGGCTCACTCGGGAGAGTCCGGCACTGGGAGCGCCGAGGCCGCAGGTTCGGATCCTATATAGGGATGGCCAGTATGCTCACTGGCTGAGTGTGGTGCGGATGACACCAAGCCAAGGGTTATGATCCCCTTACTGGTCACAAAAAAAAATAATAATAATAATAGTAACCATTTATTGGTGGCTTACTTGCCAGGCACTGAAGTGGTTCTCACAGCTATGAAGGAGGTAATAATATTCATTCTATGTTTCCATGGAAGGATGAAGCCAGTGTTAGAGAGGCTAAGTAGCAAGTGCATGGTTCCTCAGCTACTAAGGGCAGGGCTAGGATGTGTCCTGAGATTATGGCTGATTCTATGACCTGTCCTCAGCCTTCCACCTAAGCCTCATACATGGTCCCTCACTTGTAAGAGCTCAGGTATTTGGATTCCATAGCTGGTGCCTCCTCGTCACTCTTCCAAGTAAGTCAGTCCCTCCACTCAAAGCCATGCAATGGAAATAAACGTGTATAATGGCAAAAAGATGAACTCTGGAATCAGACAGACCTGGGTTCAAATCCAGACTGTGCAATCTACAGCAAATTATTTATCCTCTCTGAACCTCAGTTTTTTTTTCTGTAAAATACAGTTTAAATTACAACCTCTTAGGGTTGCTATGAGGATTAAACGAGATGGTGCTCAGAGTAAGCATTAATCAACATTAACTATTAATATGTCCACTTCTAGTTCTTTACACATCAAATCTGAACTCTATCCACCTTTCGAAGCTGCCTGTAATCTGGGCTCCTCTTTTTCCTTTCTGTTTTTCTCGTTATTCTAAAAAGTCTAGTCTTTGTTTCTCACTATATATCATAATCATTGCCATTGCCATATCTCCAAATATAAAAAAAGAAAATGATGCTCTTTGAATAGTCAAACAATACACTAAACTACAGAAAAAAAAGAAAATATTATTTTTCTTGATTCCTATTATGCAGAAATAGCCACTGTAACATACCCTTTCTTATATCTGTGTGTGCATGTTTGTATGTGTAATTGTACCTGAATAGGTTGTGTTCTAAAACCTGATTTTTTCACTTAATACTTAGTAGATAGATATCTTTCCATGTCAGTGAATATAGATCATATCATTTAGAACAGCTGCTTAGTATGGTATCACATATAATATATTCTATTGATGGATTGTATGGTTAACTACTGCTGCATAACAAATCGCCCCCAAACTCAGTAGCTTAAAACAATATAACAATTAATATATATTATATGCATGTTATATGTGTATATATATATATATATATATAT
>NW_007731809.1:3490-4475 GCF_000696425.1 Galeopterus variegatus | reverse complement strand
TATATATATATATATATATATATCACATGTCTTCAGATTGACTTGAGTTTGGCTGACCTAGGTTAGCCTCAGCTTCAGCATATAGCTGCTCTGTCTATAGGCTGGCAATGGTGACTCTCCTCCATGTGTCTCTCATCTTCTTTCTGGAACCAAGGGGCCAACTGAGGGATTCTCTTCTTATGGAGAATGCAGAAAAACAAGAGGGAAAGCAGAAACACTTGAGGTCTCTAAAGATCTAGGCTTAACATCACTTCTTCCCACATACCATTGGCTAAAGCACATCATATAGTCAAGTCCAAAGTCAAGGAATGGGAAGATCTGCGGAGACCATGCACCCTTGTGGTAGGCCTTGCCGCTGCCACCTGACTCCATCCCCAGCCCCACTGAGTGTGCGCTGATCAAAGAGGAGCTGAGCCAGAGAGGCCCAAGATCCTTAGAGACCACATGCCCTGCGGTGCCAGCGTGTGATCCAGGAGGTAGGCCTCGCCACCACCACCCAAGTCCATCCCCAGCCCCGCCGTGTGCTGATCAGAAGGGCACCCAGCCAGAGAGGCCCATGATCCTTGGAGACTATAAGCCCTGCAGTGTGAGCACACAACCCAGCAGGTAGGCACTGCCACCACTGCCCGACTCCATCCTCAGCCCAGCTGAGTGCATGCTGACCAGAGAGGCACCTCCCTTGAGAGGCCCAAGATCTGAGGCAACCATACACCCAAGGCACTAGTGGGCAACCGAGCAGACACTGAGGCAGCTGTACCAAATTGGCAGCCCCAGCAGTATCCTAGCCAGACAATTGTGTCAAACCAGTGGACCATGAAATCCCCTGCTGTAATGACTAAACATCAAAGGAAAGATACGAGAAATATGAAAAAATCAAGAAGCTACACTACCAAAGGATAATAACTCTCAAGATCTAGATCCTGTAGAACAAGAAGCCCTGGAAATGTCTGACAAGGAATTTCAAGTGATAATTCTAAGGAAACTA
>NW_007731809.1:2486-2991 GCF_000696425.1 Galeopterus variegatus | reverse complement strand
AGAAATTCTCAAGGGAGTACTGGGTTTGGTACCTGAAAAATAACTATCACTGCCATAAAAATCCAATAAAAATTAAAACCCACTAGTAAAATAAAAATGCCAACAATGAAGAAGAAAAAAAAGTTTATGTACAACCCAAGGAACTAACAAATACCAAAAACAAACAGTAAATCAGAAAGAAAGGAACAAAAGACACTTAAGACATCCAAACAAAAATCAATAAAATGCTAGGAGTAAATCAACACTTTTCAATAACAACTCTTAATGTAAAAGGCTTAAATTACCCAATCAAAAGACAGACTGGCTAACTGGATTAAAAAGGAGGACCCAACTATATGCTGCTTTCAAGAGACCCACCTCACCCATAAAGACTCACATAGATTAAGAGTGAAAGGATGGAAAAAGATTTATCATGCAAACAGAAATGAAAAATGAGCTGTAGTAGCTATTCTTATATCTGATAAAATAGACTTGAAACTAAAAATGATAAAAAGAGAAAATGAAA
>NW_007731809.1:0-252 GCF_000696425.1 Galeopterus variegatus | reverse complement strand
ATGCAGGAGAATGAAACTAGACCCATAACTCTCACCATATACTAAAATCAACTCAAAATGGGTTAAATAATTAAACATACACCCTGAAACAATAAAACTTCTTAAAGAAAACATAGGAGAAACACTTCATGAAGTAGCACTGGACACAGACTTCATGAATATGACCCCAACAGCATGGGCAACCAAAGGAAAAATAAATGGGATTATATCAAACTAAAGAGCTTCTGCACAGCAAAAGAAACAATTAACAGA
>NW_007731808.1:145337-148635 GCF_000696425.1 Galeopterus variegatus | reverse complement strand
TCTGGTATCACAGCGCACGGCTCACAGGATCGCGCTGTCTCCTGGCACGGCCGCTCAGATCCGTCGCCATCTTCCCAATCCCGGCATTTATTTCTTTATACATTTCTTCTTTCAGATCCATTATATTTTTTCTCATTTCATTGTGTTGTCTAACTGAGTTTTCTTGTATCTCATTTAGTTTCCTTAGAATTGCTACTCTAGGGCCAGCCTGTGGCTCACTTGGGAGAGTATCGTGCTGATAACACCAAGGCCATGGGTTCGGATCCCATATAGGGATGGCTGGTTGGCTCACTGGCTGAGCATGGTGCTGACAACACCAAGCCAAGGGTTAAGATCCCCTTACCGGTCATCTTAATTTAAAAAAAAAAAAAAAAAAAAGAATTGCTACTCTAAATTCCTTGTCTGTCATTTCAAAGACTTCCTGTTCTATAGGATCTAGTGCTTGATAGTTATTATTTTACTTTGGTGGTGATGTACTTTCTTGATTTTTCATATTTCTGGTGTCTTTCCTTTGATGTTTTGTCATTGTATCCAGGGGTATCACAGTCCACGTGTTTCACCCTGATGTCTGGCTTGGATCCTGAAGGGACTGCTGCTTCTGGTCAGGAGGAACTAGCCTGGGCTAGGGTTCCCACTGCACCTGTCTGTTCTGGGACAGCTCTCTCTGGGTGTGGAGGCCCCCGAGGCTCTTAAGTCTCTTGTGGGGGGCAGGGATCTGCCTGGGCCGGAGGTACCGCCCTGACTGCCTTCTCCAGCACCGCTGGCTTGGGGTGAGAGGGCCCCAAGCCTCTTTAAGTCTCTCCCAGTGGCAGGGACCAGCCTGGGCCAGAAGTCCCGCTCCACCTGCCTTCTCCTACTCTGCTGGCTTGTGGTGTGGGGACCCCAAACTCTTAAGTCTCTCCTGGCAGCGTGGACCAGCCTGGGCTGGGAGTTCCACCCCACCTTGCTTTCTCCAGGATGGCTGGTTTGGGGTGTGGGGCCCTGAGCCTTTCAAGTCTCTCCTGGTGGTGGGGACGGCCTGGGCCGGAAGTCCCACCCCATCTGCCTTCTCCAGGACTGCTGGCTCAGGGTGTGGGATCCCTGAGGCTTTTAAGACTCACCTGGCAGCAGGGGTCGGCCTGGGCCAGAGGTCCAACCCTACTTGTCTTCTCCAGAATGGCTGGCTCGGGGTGTAGGGGATCCCTAAGCCTCTTAAGTCTCTCCTGGCAGTGGGGACCGGTCTGGGCCAAAACTCCCACCCTGCCTGCCTTCTCTGGCCTGGCAGGCTCAGGGCATGTGGGACTAGAAACTCTAAAATCTCTCTACACAGAGGGAGCAACCTGAAGTGGGGTCCCAGAGCACACGGTTCCTGCCTCTTCCACCACAGATCTTGGGTCTTCTGTCGTTGTTCCTTAACAGTTGCAAATTGGTCGTTCTGTGGGAGAGAGCGACACCAGGAACCAACTATTCCGCCATCTTGACCAGAACTGCATTTTTGCTTTAAATGAGAGCCTCTACTGCGTGGAAAGAAATATATTTAATACACCATACTGGTTTAATTGTTTCTGAAGTCAGAAATTAGTGCCTGTTTGAAAAATAAGTTGAAGTTATATAAATAGGATTAAACTAATTTTCTGGATGATTTCAATGTGGTTTTTAGGGAGATTTTTAGTTTGGGGACACTTTTTTTTTTCCTTTTTGTCTTTTTTTCGTGACCGGTAACAGGATCACAACCCTCAGTGTCGCGCCTGTACCGCGACTGCCAACGGGATCGCAACCCTCGGTGTCGCACCCGCACCGCGCTCAACCAGTGAGCAGACCGGTCTCTATATGGGATCCGAACCCTCAGCGGGAGCGCCGCCGCGCTCCCAAGCGCCGCACTCTACTGAGTGCGCCACCGGGCCGGCCCAGTTTGGGGACACTTTAACAATAGTTTTTTGAACACAGATTCTAAGTAAGGATAGTCCAGTTTCTGTCTAGGCAGAATTTCCTGGGCACTTGGGGCATGTGGTAATATTTTCAAAATATAAAGATCTGGTAGATGTTATGAATTTGCAGGGAACAATGAGTAGTCTTACCTTGACCAGTGTAGTATGCATGAACAGGATAGAGGGAGTGAAGAAAAGGGCTCAACCAGTGAGCGGACCGGTCTCTATATGGGATCCGAACCCTCAGCGGGAGCGCCGCCGCGCTCCCAAGCGCCGCACTCTACTGAGTGCGCCACCGGGCCGGCCCAGTTTGGGGACACTTTAACAATAGTTTTTTGAACACAGATTCTAAGTAAGGATAGTCCAGTTTCTGTCTAGGCAGAATTTCCTGGGCACTTGGGGCATGTGGTAATATTTTCAAAATATAAAGATCTGGTAGATGTTATGAATTTGCAGGGAACAATGAGTAGTCTTACCTTGACCAGTGTAGTATGCATGAACAGGATAGAGGGAGTGAAGAAAAGGTATACTTGGAGATTGGGGTCAAATTATGAAAGGTCTTACTTGCCATGCTAATCCATAGGCAGTAACTAAACTTTCTCTCTCTTTTTTTTTTTTGGAAAAGGGAACTAGTGTTTATTGCATATTAGGCCCTAGATGGGTTAGTCCCCTAATAACCACACTGTGAAGACATTATCAGCCCCATTTTACCTACTAGGAAGCTGAAGCTCAGAGAGGTTGAATAACTAACTCGAGGACACAAAACTAGTACCTGCTGCAGTCAAGGCTGAAACTCAGACCTGACTTTCCTCTATTTTACACTGGGTTGCAAATTATTATTATTTTTTTCTGTTTTGTTCCATGATTTACATACTTTTAAAAAAATTGAAACGATTGTACATATCTGTGGGGTACAGCTTTGAATATCAATACCTGTGTGCAAGGGTCAGCCTGTGGCTCACTTGGGAGAGTGTGGTGCTGATAAAAACAAGGCCATGGGTTCAGATCCCTATATAGGGATGGCTGGTTGGCTCATTTGGGAGAGCATGGTGCTGACAACACCAAGTCAAGGGTTAAGATCCCCTTACTGGTCATCTTTTAAAAAAAAAGCAAAAAAAAAAAAAAAACCTGTATGCAATATGTGGTGCTCAAATCACGATAATTCAACATTACACAATGTAATCATTTTTTGTGGCCCTTTACCAATTTCTCGTTAACTCCCCCCCCCACCCCCTTTCCAACCTCTGGTGGCCTCAGTTCTGTTCTCTCCTTTTGAAAGTTCAACAAACTATTGTGATTCTTTCTTTCTTTCTTTCTTTCTTTCTTTCTTTCTTTCTTTCTTTCTTTCTTTCTTTCTTTCTTTCTTTCTTTCTTTCTTTCTTTCTTTCTTT
>NW_007731808.1:126163-144337 GCF_000696425.1 Galeopterus variegatus | reverse complement strand
CTCTCTCTCTCTCTCTCTCTCTCTCTCTCTCTCTCTCTCTCTCTCTCTCTTTCTTTTCCTTTCTTTATTTTATTTTTTTAACTCCCACTTATGAGTGAGGACATGCGGTATTTCTCAAACTTTTTTTTAATGTAAATGGCATTTTCAAATTTGGTACACTTTTATGAGCATCTACTATTGGCCAGTCACTATGAAAGATGTTTTCACATAACTGGCAATCAGATCTCTGCTTTAAAAAAAGAACTACTCTGGTGCATCAAGGAGGAGGGATTAGAGAGAGAAGAGCCTGAAGGCAGAAAGATCAATTAAGAGGTTACAACAAAGATCTACATCAGTAATTCTCAAAGAGTAGTCCCCAGACCAGCAGCTCAGCATCACCTGGGAATTTTTCAGAAATGCATATTCTTGGAGACCTCAGATACTCAGGGTGGTGCCAGCAATGTGTGCTTTAACAAGTCCTGCAATCAATTCTGCTAAAGTTTGATGCACCCTCAAGTTTAAGAACCACTGATCTGTCTCATTACCTAACTCTGTATATTTTACTTACTTATCTTGTTTATTGACTGTCTCCTCATTAGGATACAAGGTCCATAGGAATTCTTGTCTATTTTACCCACCACTGTATCCCCAGCACCTACAATAACTGGCATATAGTCGGTTCTCAATAGTTGTGGACAGAATGAAGATATTTTACGTGGCTGGTAAACTTTGTGATTAAAACTCAGGAAATTACAAATCATTTAGTTATGGAATAAATTATGTTGTAAGTATTGAGAAATAGTTGTTTTCTTCTTTCTAACTAAATGACAGATATCTTTCTAGTCCATCTTCATCTAATATAAAGCAATCAAGTGAAGTAAAATAAATATTTCATACAGATAATTTTTACTAAAAAGAATAAAAAAGTACAGTTAACTTCTCCCCACTCACAGACAATTCCTATGAAATGTAAGTAACTTTTGAAATTCAGTGTTTACTGTTTCAAAGACAGTATTTTATTTTATTTGCTTTATTCTAACCAAGACTGTATTTCTTTTGGATTATACTCATCAGTCATAAGTTTGTCATTTGTCCTTATCCTTATTTGTAGAAAATTAGCCCAAACTTTTTAAACATGAAATCAGAAACTTATGCTGTCGTGTAACTAATGACATCTTTATTTGAAGTGCTAATTTTTCTAAAATAAAGTCCAAAAATTATAACAATTTAGTATATCAAAATATGATAGCTACAATAAGGTTGGTAAAATTTTACTTCCTAATTTTTCACATATTTTTAGAGTTAATGGCTTTTGAAAATCAGGTTACATGATGAAAATTATTCTATTCACATATTTGAGCACTTTGTTCAAACTGGAATTTCACTAGTAAACTGTAGCAGGTGGCCTAGTTTGGAGACAGTTTTACATTAAAAGGCTTATGACCTATGTATTTCTATGTCGTCACCACATGCAAAGGTGCTAGACCACTTAAAAAACATTAGCTTGCCTATTTAGACCAGGTGCTTTAAATGAATATGAAGGTGCTACAAAAAGTTCATGAAAAGATTCATATTATCTTTTAATTCTATTTTTCTTTTTCTTTTTTTTTTTTTTCCTTTTTGTCTTTTTTCATTACCGGCAACAGATCGCAACCCTCAGTGTCGTGCCCATACCGGACCGGGACCGGCAACGGGATTGCAACCCTCAGTGTTGCTCCCGCACCTCGCTCAGCCAGTGAGCAGCCGGTCTGTACGTGGGATCCGAACCCTCGGCGGGAGCATCGCTGCACTCCCAAGCGGCGCACTGTAGCAGTGCGCCACCGGGCCGGCCCTTAATTCTATTTTTCAATGAAGTTTTTTAATATATCCATGCATATTATTTTAACAAAGTGGCTACAGTCACTCCATTTCTAAAATTTAAGTGTTTTATGGTGGAATCCATTATATTCACATACTATTATTCAAAGTGATTACTGCTATGTAGACCATCTAGCTGCATGAACATAACCATGTAGATATTCTCAGGTTTAAGAAGTACGTATTATTTGTTTTAAATTTAAAACAAAATTTAAAAATTATGTCAGAACAGTGTAGATTATTTATTGGCCAAAAAAAAAAAAATGGTATGTGTAACACATCATATGGAATACACAAACATAAAATGTCTTGGAGGCATAAAAAATATGCATATATTGGGGCCGGCCCGTGGCTCACTCGGGAGAGTGCGGTGCTGATAACACCAAGGCCCCGGGTTCGGATCCCACATAGGGATGGCCGGTTCGCTCACTGGCTGAACGTGGTGCTGATAACACCAAGTCAAGGGTTAAGATCCCCTTACCGGTCATCTTTAAAAAAAAAAAAAAAAAAATGCATATATCTGCTCATTGTGTAAAATAAATACAGGATGGATAAATTAGAAACAAAAGTGGTTACCTACATGGAGTGGGTGGGAAATAAATGGAAAGAAACTAACTTCTTCAGGTTCGTAGAGATGAGGAGGGAACAATACCTTTTGGAGTATACCTTTGACTCTTGGAAGCACAGTAATGTTTCACATACCTACAGAAATAAATAAATAATTAAAATCAACCAGAATGTGAGAAGAACCCAGAATGTAGATTATAAACAGTAACAAACAAACATAACTGATTCATAAATGAATAATATAGCCACACTGAAGGGAATGGGAAAAAGTAGCTGAAGTAACTTTGGAAAACGGTATTTTTAACTAGATACTGGATATAAGATAAAGACAAAAAAAGCTGGACAGTCAGGCAAGCGATGGAGCCAGCTAGCTGACACCTGGGGGTCCTGAGACAGGGGTTGCGCTAGCCCTGTCCCTGCCCACTACTAGATCTTAGAATGTACTTATTAACTACATGTGTTTCTTTGGGATGTGTGACTTATCTGCTCTTGTCCTTCATTAAATTTCTGCTTAGATTTTTCTAATTAATTTTTAAGAGTTCTTTTTGCAATAAGGATATTAATCTTTGTGTGTTTAAAAAAAAAAAAGTAGAGTAGAATAATGGTTACCAGAAGCTGGGGGGCGGGGGGAGGATGAAGGGTGAACTAATGGGGATAAAACTATGCTATCTACCCTAAGTGAATCATTGTGCAGAATATGCATGTATTGAAACAACACGCTGTAGCCCACAAAAGTAAATATAAATAAAATTGAATTTAAAAAAAAGACAAAAAAGTTGTACAAAAAATACTATACTGTAGTTGTAAATCTGATGCTCATGAGCATATGTGTTAGTAACTCTGTAACTATGTGTATGCTAGAAGTGAGCAAAGAAGTGACTATATTATAGGTAATGGGAGCCAGATTTCTCACTGTTGGAGAAAAGTACAACTAAGGAAATAAGAAAGGCTAAAATTAGCTTTGTGGTGTTGGAATGGAATTGGAGGTACCTGTATGAAGTCATGGTTTTTAATATGAGTATGCATAGATAGATGTAGAAATAAATATGTCTGTGTATACATAGTTTAGTGTATATACATATATATGTGTACATACTTATACATATATACATGTGTGTATGTGTATATATAATCTCCTAGCTGTTTCTGTTGACAGGGCCTAGAAGCAATGACACTCAAGTAATGAGCACACTTAGTCCCCAGATCTTATTTCTAAATATCATCTGTTACCTTCAGAAACCAGGGCTCTTTGGAGAAGAGGTTTATTCCAGGGCTGGGGCAGGGAAAATGCAAGATGAATTTGTAACATCTTATGATGCCAGAAAATAAGAAAGTGCTTAGAAAAAGAAGATGGGAGCATGTGAAATGAAGGACCTGGGAGCCAGTGGGGAGGAGCTTGAAATGGACTGAATGTTTGTGTTCCCCTATGATGTGATGTAATAAATATACAATCACACATTGCTTAATGACAAGGATATATTCTGAGAAACGTCAGTTGGCGATTTGTTATTGTGCTAACATCATAGAGTGTACATACACAAAGTTGGATGGTACAGCCTGTTGCTCCTTTGTGAGTAATACATTGTGCTAACAACATTATGACAGCTTAAACATCACTAGGGGATAGGAATTTTTCAGCTTCATTATAATATTATGGGATCATCATCGTATATGCAGTCTGTCCTTGACCAAAACGTCGCTATGCAATGCAAAACAGTATATTTAGTCTCTCCCCCCAGTTCCTGACATAGAGCACCTATGACCCTTGTAGATTGGGGTACTAGGAGAAAGAATCTTTTGTTCTGGTATTTGGTCTTTGACCCAGGTTCCTGACACAGAGCTCCTAAGACTTTGTAATTTCCTGAGTAAGAGGAACATCTTTTGTTCTAATGAGATGACTCTTCCTGGACTCCTGGGTAGCCTCAGGCTGGTTGCCAGGGGAACCAACCATGTGATTTAGAACTTTCAACCCAACCCCCCCACTTAGATAGCTACTGAAAGTTGAGTTGATCATCAATGCCAGTCATGTAATCAATCGTGCCTATGTAATGAAGCCTCAATAAACCCCCCAAAGAACAGGGTTTGGAGAGCTTTTGGATTGCTGAACATGTGGAAGTTTCTGGAGGGTGGTACTGGGAGAAGTATGGAAGCTCTATGCCTCTTTCCCAACACCTTGTCCTATGCATCTCTTACATCTGACTGTACATCTGTATCCTTTGTAATATAATTTATAATAAATGGGCAAAAGTAACTAAAGTGTTTCCGTGAGTTCTGTGAGCCATTCCAGCAAATTAATCAAACCCTAGGAAGGGATCATGGGAACCCCCAATTATAGCCGGTTTGTCAGAAGTCTAGGTTACAACCTACTACTTGTGACTGGCATCTGACGTGGGGGGCAGTTTTGTGGGACTGAGTCCTCAATCTGTGGGATCTGATGCTATCTTCAGGTGAATAGTTTCAGAATTGAATTATAGGACACCCAATTGGTGTCCACTGGAGAATTGCTTGGTGTGTGTGGAAAAATCCTTACACATCTATTGTCAGAAGTGTTGTGTTGAATGGAGTGTGACAGTAGGACAAAACTAGTTTTTTCCCTCAGACTCCCCAGAATTCATATGTTGAAATCCTAGCCCCTAAGGTGATGGTATTAAAGGTGGGGGTCTTTGGAAGAGACTAAAGAGGGGATAAGTGACTATGTCATGAGGGGGGAGCCCTCAAGAGACCGCAGAGAGCTACCTCGCCGCTTCCACCATATAAAGACACAGCTAAAAAGCACCATCTACTAACCAGAATGTGAGACCTCCCCAGACACTGAAACTGCCAGTGCCTTGATTATGGACTTGCCATCCTTCAGAACTGTGAGAAGTAAATCTTGTTGTATATAAGACACACAGCGTATGGTATGTTGTTACAGCAGCCCGAACGAACTAAGGCAGAGTTCTTAATGGCCAAACTTTGAGTAATTTGAGAAACAAAATAAATAATGATAAACTGGATTATAACCCATAGAATAAGAAAATATCTTCAAATCCTTACTGAAATAAAGAATAATTGGAAAAGTAAATAAATGGGGGGTGGGAAGGGATAACTTTTCCTTACATAAGAATTCTACTTAACAAATGTAGAAGGAATGAAGGAAATACAAAATCACTATTAGGTAAACATCACAGCAAGTATTGTAGGCAAGATCACTGACAGATGCTAGAATGAGTGGGTGAAAGTTTGAGAAGGGACAAGATATTAGCATCACCTCAAAGCATGTCCCCCAAGATATTTACTTATCAATTACAAAGGGGAAACAGTAAATTTACAGTGGAGAAACTCAGCAGATACCACCTTAACTAATTAGTTAATGTGATGCACTGAGAAGAACATGACATCACTTTTGTGGTGTTCTTGCCAAAACGGCATAATCTTAATTGAATCATGAGAAAACATCACACAAACCCAAACTGAGAGATATTCTGTAAAATAACAGACCAGTACTCATCAGAAGTGTCAAAGTCTTGAATGACAAAGGAAGAATGAGGAACTATCACAGTTTGGAGGAAACTGCAGAGACATTATAACTAAACACTTTGTGGGATTCTGGATTGGACCCTGGGCCAGAAAAGGGGCATTAGGGGAGAAACGATTGAAACTGAGATAAGGTCTGTAACTTAGTTAATGGTATTTTTCTATGTTAATAATATCCTGGTTTTGATCAAGGTACTATGGTTACATAAATTGTTACCAGTAAAGAAAGCTGGAGGAAGGGTATCTGTACATGAACTCTCTACTACTTTTGTGGCTTCTCTGTAAGTCAAACATTATTTCAAAATAAAAAGTTTAAAAAGCAAAATTTCTATTAGTTCAACAAATACTGAACACAAAGTGCCTGGTAATGCAGGGAACACTATAGTGTGTGATTCGAAAATGCTTCTCTCCAGAAGCATATAGTCTGATTTTTGGATTGTCTCTGAAGGAAACTAATAAAATGGGATTTAGAGTTCATCATTTTAGTCACTTGATGGTGGCAAATAAAGTGGGAACTATTTTTAATACATTGTCAATGCTTTCTGTAATCCTGAGAGTTGAACCGAAAATCTCAGTTATTTTTTACAAATTCTGTCCAAAAAGCTTTTGAGGTAACTCACTTTAATTTTTTGAAAAGGTTTCACTTTAGCTTTTAGAAAAGTATGAGGCTGTGATACTATGTGTTATAGAGTCATTGCTTAGGTAGGCAAATTAAATATTTGCACTCATCAGGAAAAAGATTGAGTGCACCAAGTGTTACTGTACCTCCAATTACCTTTCTCTAATGACTAAGACAATGAGAAGACTCGCTAGAGGAACATTAAAAGATACATACAGCTAAAATATTTAGGAAATCTTTAAATTCATCTGGCTATCTATTATTTTTATAGCTACTTTATTGAGATATAATTCACATACCATACAATTTCACAATTCAGTGGTTTTTAGTATAGTCTCAGAATTGTGCAAACATCACCACTCTCTCATTCTGAAATATTTTCATTACCCCTAAAAGAAAACTTGTACTTGTTAGCAGTAATCCTCATTTCCCTCCTCCTGAGACCCTGGCGACCACTAATATGTTTTCTGTTTTTATGGATTTGTCTATTCTGGGAATTTTATATAAATGGAATCATACAATATGTGTCTGTCTTCTTTCACTTAGCATAATATTTTCAAGGTTCCTCCATGTCGTAGCATGTATCTGTACTTCATTTCTTTTTGTGGCTGAATAATATTTCATTATATGGATATACCATATTTTGTCCACCATTTATGAACTGACAGACATTTGGGTTGTTTGTACTTTTTGGCTATTATAAATAATGCTTCTATAAACATTTACGTACAAGTTTTTGTGTGGGAATATGTTTTTAATTCTCTTGTGTATATACCTAGGAATGGAATTGCTATGCCAGATGGTAACTCTATGTTTAACTTCCATTTTTCTTTTTGTCTTCTAATTTTTTTTTTTTTCCCTTTTTGTCTTTTTTCGTGACCGGCAACGGATCGCAACCCTCGGTGTTGCCCCCGCACCTCGCTCAGCCAGTGAGCAGCCGGTCTGTATGTGGGATCCGAACCCTCGGCGGGAGCGCCACCGCGCTTCCCAAGCGGCGCACTGTAGCAGTGCACCACCGGGCCAGCCCCCTAATTTTGTTTTTTGAAGAGAACAGTTTGTTTGTCCTGTTGAGCTACTCAGCATCTAGATTTTGCTGAATGCAGTCCCTATGGTATCATTTAACAAGTTCTGCCCCTGTATTTTCTATAAATTGATAGTTAAACCTAAAGGCTTGATTAGATTCATGATTTTTTTTTTTTGCAAGAATACTTCACAGCTGGTATTACATATTTCCACAAGGTGGCATATTATACCATTTTAATGTATATAGTCACTATTGTTTCATAGAATAATCCTAAACCTACAAGTGTTGTCTGTAATTTTACAAGAAGTCTTATGAATTTCTGACTATCCTTTGATGATTGCTTTCTGAAAAAGTTGAAAGAACTTCTCAAATTTAATCCAAGACATACTGGATATCTCTACCCTGACTACAACGTCACAACCTGTCAAAATGAATGTCTAAATTTACCATAAAGTCTAAGAAAAGAAAGATGAGCTACTAATAATTGAATTATGAATTAACTTAATCTCATTGCTAAAAGCTCTTAAAAAGCAGTATACAGTTTGCAATTATTAAACACAGAAAGAGAACATGAAAAAATGAATATAATTTTGTTGGGGTGACAGACTATGAGTGAACTGCTTTTTCCCTTTTCTTCAAGGTTTTATAATATTGTTTCTTCAGTGACTAAAACTGAAGATGAGTATGGGTTGGGAAGGAGACAGTAACTAATGGAGGTGCCAAAAAGTGAATTAATAATTCTTGTATTGCTTTCAGGATTGTCTTTTTCAGAAAATGTTCTGGGAAAAAAAAAAAAATCTAAGGTTCTTTAAAGCTACGCAGTTCTGGTTCAGAAATTTTCATTGCGAATAAGCTTTTTCTAGGTAAAAAATCTTTCATGAAATAAATAGTACAGGAGTATACCTCCTACCAATTAACAGTAATGTGTCTCCAAAATTAACCTAAAAGTTGATTTCTGAATTTCAGTTTTAAAGTGTTTATTTCAGGCCCAATTAAGCTTACTCCAGGTGGAAAATGAAAATAGTAAAATGATTATAGATTTTTTTCTATACTCAATACCTTTTATCAATTCCTATACTTTTTATCAATGTATCTTTATTGAAAGAGCATAAATTAGTACCAGAAAGTACTCTGCATTGATAGTTACCTCCAGTTCCTCAATTTTATTCTACAGAAGGTTTTCTTTCTGAACCATATATTTTCTCTGTGACTCCAATCTGGATTCCATCTCATATTTTGCTTCTCCTACTCTGTAACTAATCTCTAATTTTTTTTTTTTTTTTGTCTTTTTCATGACCGGTAAGGGGATCACAACCCTTGGTGCAGTGTCGCCCGCACCGCGCTCAGCCAGTGAGCGCACCGGCCAGTCCTATATAGGATCCGAACCCTATATAGGATCGGCGGGAGCGTCACTGCGCTCCCAGCGCCGCACTCTCCCGAGTGCACCACGGGGCTGGCCCCTAATCTCTAATTTTAAAACATTTTTCACTTTATTACTTTTTATAACCACTAGACCATTAATCGAATAATCTTATTCTATGTACATATGCTTTTTAATTCAGGGGAGAAACTACGTAGAAATAGTTCTGTTTTAAATAGTGACAAAAGCATGTTATCCACAGACTTTAACATGTAATACCTCATATGATCTTTAAAGACGTATTATTACTTTAAAAGGAAAAACTCCATTATTTCCATGAACTCCACCTGATAGGTGACAACCTTTATCAGATTTCAAAATATTAAAGATAACTCTTAACAGCATAACTCATTTGGAGGAAATTATGTGATGCACTCTCTACTCTTTTTATTTTGATTCGGTGATGATATGAGAGCCATACTTTCCCTCTCTAAATGATAATAATAAATCACAACTAATTAGGTAAGAAAGAGAAAAAAAAGTTGTCAAAGAGTAGCTGCATTAGATGGATAATAGTTAAAGGCAGTATCCATGTGTAACTGCTAAAATATTTTGGGACAGTTACTTAGAAAAGTTATGCAAGTGGGTGGCGAAGTAGCAGTAGCAGATGACATCTCATCTGTGACTGTGCTTACTCGCTTTGGGTTTGCATTTCAAGTAAACTGCTGCAGAATCAGGTCAGCAAAGGATTACATTAGATCATCTCACCACCACCACTTACTGGGATAGGGAAGGTAGCTGGGAAGGAACAGATGAATAGGCGTATGAACATCAGATTTGGGGAGCATCTTAAATGTTTCATAGATATAGTGTGAAATGGTTAGTTAGGCAAAGAAAAATTGTAGTGGAAAGATGGAGATGTCTGTTGAGAAGTGGATGAGGAAAGCAGACTTTCCATGAATATAGGAATGAGCTGGAGAAGGAGACATCCAGAAGTATAAATATTGATCGTATGCATACGGTGCAAGTAAGGAAGGCAAAAAGGACTTGAAGATACATACTTACAGTTAGAAATTATGTCTTGCTGGCTAAATAGTACGTAAACCTGCCAGGAGAGGTGCAGATGTGGAATTCTAAGGAATTCTAACCATTGCCTTATTAACATTGGGTAATTGTGGGCAGCTAATTCTGACAGATTGAAAGTCTATCCTCAAAAATCTCTGAAGCTTCGGCCGGCCCCGTGGCGCACTCGGGAGAGTGCGGCGCTTGGTTGCGCAGCAGCGCTCCCGCCGCGGGTTCGGATCCTATATAGAGATGGCCAGTGGGTTGCGATCCCCTTACCGGTCACAAAAAAGACAAAAAAACCCAAAACAAAACAAAAAAAAAACTCTGAAGCAGGTGGCAAGTGTTTACTTTTGCTGAACTAAAGTTGATATATACCCAAAATATATCTGTAGGCTCATAAATCAATCTCTTTTTTAAAACAAAACATTTCAAGGTGACAGAATCGGGATAACAGCTTTTTGGAAATGGATACCTGTCTGGGTCACCCTTTCTAAAAAAAATTTTAGTCAGATTCAAAGTCAAAAGGATGTAGAAAATTTTCTTACATTGTGTGTCTTATACTTGAAAACTCACAGAGAAGCTCAAATCACTTAGAACATACTGTACATTTAAATATCCTTGCCCCAGTAGATTAAATTTCAGATGAAGTACCCTGATAGAATGAATACTAAAGAATCACTGTAAAGAGGAAATTCATATCTTAAAAGCTCTAGTTCTGCTCTCAGTGCTGCTACACAGTTATGCTGCACGTCTTCTGAACTGAAGATTATATAACCACAGTCTTTCTGGAATTCTCAGCTTCAGGATTCCTGAATTCCAAATGATTACTTAAATTATGATGTTCAGTTTGAACTGGACAATCTAAAAAACACAAGAATAGTACCAAAGCCATAAAAACACTACATTCTATTGGCAAGAATGCCTCCACAAATATAATAAAATAGATATATAGGCTCAGTAAAACTAAAGAAAATAAAGCCTTATTCTCCAGAAAGTATAAATATTTTGAAGGTATTTACATATATATTTACATTAGGTATTTTATGGAAATTATCTTAAACTTATCTTGAATCCTTATCTCGAACTAATTGATCTCTCTGAGCTCCCATAGCAGTTTATACTCATATTTATATATTAATATATTTATAAATATACTAAAATAAAATTAATTATATTATATCAATATTAATCACATCAATATAATATATAACATTAATTATATTATGAGAATATAAATTTGTTTATATAATATTTATATGTATAGACATTATTTTCTTCCTTACCTTGAAGTTATATATGTCTTAATTCTCACATTAAAAACTGTAGAGTCTTTACAATAACATCTTCTGAATCATTTTGGTTTTTTCCTTCTTTCTCTTTTGCTTATGTAAGATTTTCAATGAATATTTGTCAAATGCATGAATGTGTCCTGTGGTACTCCATGAAAGGTACCAAAGCCCTGAAATAAATGCCAGTGTAAAGCCAGTTTGTTCAGCAGGGCTGGGCCCAAAGTGGAGGAGGCAGGGACACCTTACTATTGATCCTGAGACCCTGGATTCTTTTTTGTGTCTCATACATGAAAGGCAGTGTGTCAACTACAGTGTATAGGATTTAGAACAGAAAACACAATGAATCTGGCCTTTCATAATGTCCTAGCAAAGGTGAGCTTTTGACTTCACATTTACCTGTGCTTGGGATCAGTTAAATTAGATGAAACAGCATCCATATAACTGTTTATTCCTATATCATAGAACCTGGAAATTATATGTTCTACAAATCCACTGATTAATATATTTGTAGAAATAAACTTGTATAATGATTCTTAAGTTTTGCCTTTTAAACAAATATAGCCCTAAGTGCTCAACATAATGACAGAGCTCTCAATAGTTCTTAGTAACATTCTTGACACTTTATCACCTCTCACAATTTCATTATTAATGTAAAAGCTAAATATTATGCCCTTTTAAAATGGAAACCTTGGCACAGGATATAGAGATTTATACCTTTTGCAAGGTAGAAAAGAGGATGAACTGGGAGTGAGGAAAAAGAACTAACACTTACTGAGTACTTATCCATGCCTGTTACTATGCTATCCACTTTACAGACCTTCTGTGACACTCATAGAAGAAAGCACACCACAGAAGGAAGTAAGCACAAAGATATTTACTCGTAGGTTTGCAAGATGAGTAGGTGCTGTAACCCCATCTTTGAAAATGAGAAGCCTCTTTGGGAAAGGCTAAGGTAGTTATGGAGTTCCACGGAGTTCCACTCAGCCTGTATCACAAGAGGCCAATTCTGAAATAACTTTAGTGAAATGTCCTGTCATCAGCTTGGATTTTTTTTTTTTTCCTCTCTCATTAAATCTGAACAACTTTGTGAGGTAGATAGGTGGTGGTGGTTCCCTGATAAGAAAACTGGCTCCCATAAGTTAGTTACCTTAGCACAAAGTCAGGGAAATTAAGTGTTAGATGACCCGTTTCCTGAGTGCCGTGCTCTCTTCATTTCGCCCTGCTGAACTCTTCGAGGTTTGGAAAATAGAATTGAAAGATAATACTTTTCCCATGAACTTTTTGAAGTATCCTCATGGCTGTTGCACTCAGGTTCATCTTGAGCCACAGGTGAGAGAGGTGAGGTAGGGTAGGATGAGCAGTTTCCTGACAGCCTCTGGAATGGGAGCTACCGGTCCCTTTTAGCCCTTGGAGTGTCCTGCCTGTCAAGAGTGCTGTGACTTACGGTTCAGGCTTTGATTCGCACTATGTCACTTTGACCTCTGGAGGAGACTGAGTAACTAAACAAACAAACAAAAGCTCCTTAAGCACATTTTTCCTTTTACTAGATGCTGTCAAATTACTCTCTTAAATGACTGTACCTATTTACACTTCTACCAGCAGCATAAGAGTTTCCATTGTGAAACATCTTCATTAAACACTTGATATTTTTTAGCTTTGTTTGTTTTTGTGTCAAACCGTTGAATAAAACTCAATGAATGACCTGTAACCACTCTTTCTCCTTTTAGGCTTGCCTTTCTAATTCCATATTTCTCAGGGATGTCACACTGTGTTACTGCCTACCACTTGGAAGGTGCTCGGTAAATACCCATCGAATGATGTCCCTTCCAGCTAAAATCCTTTAATGCTTTTCCAAGTCCGGAGCAGGCGCCCACTTTATGAGAATCCAATAATCACTTATTCATTTTTATATTCCCAGAACCTAACACAGGGTTTGGAAAATATCTTGCGGGCAGCACAAATGTTTTTTGAAAGAATGAATAACAAAGGATAATGAGTACCTCTGCGACGCACGCATGTCTGTTATTGCACTTTCATACCGAACACAACATATTTATTACGTGCCCACCTAGGTTATGAAGTCTGTATACCCTCAGCGTCTGACTATAGGTACCAAATCAGTATGTTTTGAATTGAACCGTACATCGCAAACTTGGAAGCGTTTAAAGGGAAACGCAAAGGCACATGCGCAGCGATGAGGTAAGTTCGGCCAGAGTCGGGCCATTCGAGGCTCCGTAGCGGAGGGGTAGTGCGCACGCGCGGCGGGCTCGTTCGCGATTGGCTGCGCCGAGGCGGGAGTCTTGAGTTCTTGCGGATGTGAGCAGAGTGTTTTCTATCCGCGGCTCTTCGCTGGGTGCGCGGTTTCTGTTAGATCCTCGCGGGTGAGTCACTGGAGGGGAAGGCTGCGGTTCAAAGTGGGTGGTGGCGCCGAAGCAGGCCTCCGAGGGAGGCGGAAAGGGAGGCGGCGGGAGTGACGGCGGATGCCTCCTGCGGGTCCCAGAGCCGCGACCTAAAGTGCGAGGGACGCCATGGCTGCTGGCCCGTGGTGGCCTGGAGCGGAGGGCGGGCGGGGCGAGTGTGCGTTTGTGTGGGGAGGACCCCGAGAGGCGGTCCGGTCAGTGTCCTGGGCGCCCTCTCTGCGGCCGGTGAGCGCAGGTTCCTGTGGCGTTTGGGTCTCTTTCCTGCAGGACGAGTCTACCACTCTCCTGCACTGTGGAGCTACCAACGCAGGGCCTGGAGGCGAAGGCGCCGCGAGCTCCCTGGGGGGTGGCAGTGTAAACAGTGTGTAAGAACTAGCGCCGTCTAGAGGGACTTTTACCTCTTCATTGGTTGGCTTTTTTTTTTTTTTTTTTTAAAGCTTTTAATTACTTTTTGGAAGATTTTGTGGGCAGGTGTAGCGGGGTCAGAGAGTCAAAGGAGCTGCTTAAGGCCTGAAGTGAAGTAATAAGTGGAAAAGCAGAAACAGCCGGGGAGGTATGTTGCTGGTTCTCGGTAGAGTTGTTTTATTTACGTTCTTGCATCCTAGAGGTTTGATGGTTGTACACTCCCCCGCCCTTCAAATCCCAAACGAACCCATCGATTCTGGTCATGACCCTGTATATGTCCAACTACATCTTATAGATAGTAATGTTACAGATAACATTGAGAGCTTACCATGTGTAAAGCTTTGCTCTAAGTGCTTTAAGTGTTTCATTGAATCTTCACATCAGTCCTGTGTGTATGATTATGGTATCACCTTCAGGAAACTGAGACACAAAGAGGTTAAGTAAACTGCAAGATCACATGCTAGGAAGTGTAGTTAGCTTGTGTCAATTTCAAATTTGTGTGAATTACATATCTAGAGACACGTAAAATTCTGCTTACCTATTACAAAAAAGGAAATTAGTTTAATGAAGTTATTTTGGCATGACTTGTTTGGACAGAATCTGTATTGACCTCTGGTGTTGGTAAGTACTTCTAAAGTTGTCAAACCATCAGTTTCATAATTTGCTCTAAGATTAAAGATTGTGCTAATAAAAGTCTATTTTGTTTTTGAATAAGAAACGGCAGAAAATGACCTCCATTACTAATCCCTCTAACTATGTAAAGGCTTATTATATGTAAAATTTATGTATTTCATCATTTTATCATCGCTGAAATTGGGAAACATTTAACTATCAGTGATGGTGTATCATGGCTTGATTGGCTGCACTTTTTTCTTACGTAAAATAATGGTACATCTTACAATTGACAGCATTTTAGGTTTGATGAAATATGGCAATTAAAAAATCTAATTAATGGCATTTTCCCTATTACAAAAGTAACATTTTCATTGTAGAAAATTTGAAATATATGGAAAAGAAATCAGAAAAAAATAAAAATTACTGGTTATTCTAATACCCAGAGATAATCATTGTTAACATTGTGGCATGTGTTTTTCTAGTCTTTTTAAAAGATTGTGTTTTATATGTAGTATATAGTATATCTACTTTATAGCAGTATAATTTACAGTGTATAGTTAGATGTGTATACTTTGGTAAGTTTTTATACACAGATGTATATGTAGATGTAGCCACACTACATACAGTCTGATATAGGTCTATCACTCCAAAAAGTTCCCTCATGCCCCTTTGCATTTCTAGTCTTTTAAAAGTATGTGCATACATACTATTTTTTATTTCCTTATTTCACCTTTCTAAAAAGTTGGAATGAGGCTGAACATGTTTTGTGGCTGTTTTTCATTTGATATATCAAAAACATTTCTCATGTCATTAAACGTTCTTTTAAAGTGTGATTTTTCCCCCCCTCCCATTAATGGTTGTGGAATCATTCATATAACGAATATTGCATGTGAGGTACTGGCGATATGGTGATGAATGGCATTTTATGAGTTTACAGTTTATAGAGCAGTTTCATTACAGTATGAAAAGTACTTGGGTAGTACATGCATAGGTAAGGCCTGTGATCCAGTCTTTGAGAGGAAATGAAGAGTGCTCCCAGTTAAGAGTCCTAAAGGGTAAGATAGAATTAATCAGGCAAAGAAAAATGGGAAAAAGCATTCCCAATACTATACACAGGAAGGTTTGTTCAAAGGCCTAGAGGAAAAGAGAACATGGCTAGCTTTGGGAACTGCAGTACTGACTGAGTTTTAGTGGTATATGAAGAGAGTGTAATGCATTGTGTGGCTGTACCATAATCTATTTATCTAGTACAGACATATAGGTTTCCTTTGTTTTTCCTACTATAAGTAATACTAACATGATTATCCTTTTACATAATTCTTTAAGTATATTTCTGATAGAGAAGTGGGATTTCTGGATTAAATAACTTTGGTAGCCATGTACATATTGGTGATGGCTTGTCTTTTACAGTGTTTTGTGAAATAGCTGTTAATTGGAGTGCTTGCTTCTATCCATTGTAGAAACTTGCTGTATATATGTATTGTCTTTGTCTTCCGTCTGTCTTCCCTGTCTAGTCCTAGTGGAAATAGTATTGAGCAAAAGTTAGAAAACCTGGTTCTAGTCTCTTGATTTATAGTTAAACTCCACTGTTTTAAAAGGAAACAGTATACATACCGGCCAGCAGCCAAAAATAAAAAATAAAAAGAAATAGGGTAGTAAAAGAAAATTGAATTATGAGTGTGCCCTTTAAATTGCCAGGATTTCTTTTATGCATTCATTCAGAAATATTTGTTAGTGATTGTCATGTTCTGATATTGTGGTTGGTACTGCTTTTAGAGTGGTGAAGTAAACAAGCATGATTGCTACTCTCATGTGGTTTATGGATTAGTGGAATATAAAAAAAAAACCCCATGTTTGATATATGTATGGAATAATTCTGTTTTCTTAAATTTTGAGATTTTTATTTAAATTGCTTTAAAGATGATATGATTATTCTATGGTATTATCAAAGTTAATATAGTATTTTCTGAAACTCAAATTTAACTAAAAAATTGACAATATAGGGCCGGCCCTGTGGCTCACTCGGGAGAGTGCGGTGCTGATAACACCAAGGCCAAGGGTTCGGATCCCACATAGGGATGGCCGGTTAGCTCACTGGGTGAGCATGGTGCTGACAACACCAAGTCAAGGGTTAAGATCCCCTTACCGGTCATCTTTTTAAAAAAAAGAAAAAAAAAATTGACAATATATGCTCATTTATACCATTCAATTTAAATCTTAAATTCTTTTTAATAGCCCTTTATGATGAAAAATAAAATCTCACTAGCTGTTGAACTTGTTTTCTAAGGCTTATTACAGGCTTTTTCTCTTACCTTTTAAAATATATCATGGTTGTATTGACAACCTTTTTTATACTGGGGGTGATTCTAGTTAGATTCGTGATTTCTATTTTGGTTGTTTTTCAGGTCACTGCTGCTGAATATGAGACGATCTGCAGCACCAAGTCAGTTGCAGGGGAATTCCTTTAAAAAACCAAAATTTATGCCACCGGGAAGAAGTAATCCAAGTCCAAGTGAAGGGATTACAAAGCTGAATCCAGATATAAAATTAATAGAGGTAAAAAAAAAAAAAAAAAAAAAGAATCATTATTTAGAGAAGCAAAAAGTTTAAAAAAATGCCATTTAAAGAGTTAATATTACTAATTGCCTATAGGAATTTTCAGTATCCCTGACAAAGCCTTCCACAACCTTAGAAAATGATTATATAATTTTTAAAAAAAAATTTTTAAGGAATGACGGGCCGGCCCGGTGGCGCACTGCTACAGTGTGCCGCTTGGGAGCGTGGCAGCGCTCCCGCTGAGGGTTCAGATCGCATGTATAGACCGGCCGCTCACTGGCTGAGCGAGGTGCAGGCGCAACACCAAGGGTTGCGATCCCGTTGCCGGTCCCGGTCGGGTACGGGCGTGACACTGAGGGTTGCGATCCGTTGCCGGTCACGAAAAAAGACAAAAAGGAAAAAAAAATAAAAAAAATAAAATTTTAAGGAATGACATACAGATGGGTCTATAAAATAAACTTTGTTTTTTTTTTTTTTTTAAAGATGACTGGTAAGGGGATCTCAACCCTTGGCTTGGTGTTGTCAGCACCACGCTCAGCCATTGAGCTAACCGGCCATCCCTATATAGGATCCGAACCCGTGGCCTTGGTGTTATCAGCACTGCACTCTACCGAGTGAGCCACGGGCTGGCCTTATAAAATAAACTTTGATAACAGTACATTGTTACCTCTTGGAGGGAAGGTGTGGAGGGTGGAGATTTTCATAAAAATAAATTATTCTAATCAGTTCTTTTAATTTAAAGTTACTGTATAAATAAGTGAACACTTTTTTAGGTAAGGTGATTTAAAGAGAAAATATACATAAATAATGATTGGTATGACTATTCCAGACATTTCCTTTAATTTTTATCTATAAAAAGTGAATAATGGAAGCTATCTTACCCCCCGCCCCCCCCCCCCCCC
>NW_007731808.1:112473-126153 GCF_000696425.1 Galeopterus variegatus | reverse complement strand
CGCCGTCTAGAGGGACTTTTACCTCTTCATTGGTTGGCTTTTTTTTTTTTTTTTTTTTAAAGCTTTTAATTACTTTTTGGAAGATTTTGTGGGCAGGTGTAGCGGGGTCAGAGAGTCAAAGGAGCTGCTTAAGGCCTGAAGTGAAGTAATAAGTGGAAAAGCAGAAACAGCCGGGGAGGTATGTTGCTGGTTCTCGGTAGAGTTGTTTTATTTACGTTCTTGCATCCTAGAGGTTTGATGGTTGTACACTCCCCCGCCCTTCAAATCCCAAACGAACCCATCGATTCTGGTCATGACCCTGTATATGTCCAACTACATCTTATAGATAGTAATGTTACAGATAACATTGAGAGCTTACCATGTGTAAAGCTTTGCTCTAAGTGCTTTAAGTGTTTCATTGAATCTTCACATCAGTCCTGTGTGTATGATTATGGTATCACCTTCAGGAAACTGAGACACAAAGAGGTTAAGTAAACTGCAAGATCACATGCTAGGAAGTGTAGTTAGCTTGTGTCAATTTCAAATTTGTGTGAATTACATATCTAGAGACACGTAAAATTCTGCTTACCTATTACAAAAAAGGAAATTAGTTTAATGAAGTTATTTTGGCATGACTTGTTTGGACAGAATCTGTATTGACCTCTGGTGTTGGTAAGTACTTCTAAAGTTGTCAAACCATCAGTTTCATAATTTGCTCTAAGATTAAAGATTGTGCTAATAAAAGTCTATTTTGTTTTTGAATAAGAAACGGCAGAAAATGACCTCCATTACTAATCCCTCTAACTATGTAAAGGCTTATTATATGTAAAATTTATGTATTTCATCATTTTATCATCGCTGAAATTGGGAAACATTTAACTATCAGTGATGGTGTATCATGGCTTGATTGGCTGCACTTTTTTCTTACGTAAAATAATGGTACATCTTACAATTGACAGCATTTTAGGTTTGATGAAATATGGCAATTAAAAAATCTAATTAATGGCATTTTCCCTATTACAAAAGTAACATTTTCATTGTAGAAAATTTGAAATATATGGAAAAGAAATCAGAAAAAAATAAAAATTACTGGTTATTCTAATACCCAGAGATAATCATTGTTAACATTGTGGCATGTGTTTTTCTAGTCTTTTTAAAAGATTGTGTTTTATATGTAGTATATAGTATATCTACTTTATAGCAGTATAATTTACAGTGTATAGTTAGATGTGTATACTTTGGTAAGTTTTTATACACAGATGTATATGTAGATGTAGCCACACTACATACAGTCTGATATAGGTCTATCACTCCAAAAAGTTCCCTCATGCCCCTTTGCATTTCTAGTCTTTTAAAAGTATGTGCATACATACTATTTTTTATTTCCTTATTTCACCTTTCTAAAAAGTTGGAATGAGGCTGAACATGTTTTGTGGCTGTTTTTCATTTGATATAGGTCTATCACTCCAAAAAGTTCCCTCATGCCCCTTTGCATTTCTAGTCTTTTAAAAGTATGTGCATACATACTATTTTTTATTTCCTTATTTCACCTTTCTAAAAAGTTGGAATGAGGCTGAACATGTTTTGTGGCTGTTTTTCATTTGATATAGGTCTATCACTCCAAAAAGTTCCCTCATGCCCCTTTGCATTTCTAGTCTTTTAAAAGTATGTGCATACATACTATTTTTTATTTCCTTATTTCACCTTTCTAAAAAGTTGGAATGAGGCTGAACATGTTTTGTGGCTGTTTTTCATTTGATATAGGTCTATCACTCCAAAAAGTTCCCTCATGCCCCTTTGCATTTCTAGTCTTTTAAAAGTATGTGCATACATACTATTTTTTATTTCCTTATTTCACCTTTCTAAAAAGTTGGAATGAGGCTGAACATGTTTTGTGGCTGTTTTTCATTTGATATATCAAAAACATTTCTCATGTCATTAAACGTTCTTTTAAAGTGTGATTTTTCCCCCCCTCCCATTAATGGTTGTGGAATCATTCATATAACGAATATTGCATGTGAGGTACTGGCGATATGGTGATGAATGGCATTTTATGAGTTTACAGTTTATAGAGCAGTTTCATTACAGTATGAAAAGTACTTGGGTAGTACATGCATAGGTAAGGCCTGTGATCCAGTCTTTGAGAGGAAATGAAGAGTGCTCCCAGTTAAGAGTCCTAAAGGGTAAGATAGAATTAATCAGGCAAAGAAAAATGGGAAAAAGCATTCCCAATACTATACACAGGAAGGTTTGTTCAAAGGCCTAGAGGAAAAGAGAACATGGCTAGCTTTGGGAACTGCAGTACTGACTGAGTTTTAGTGGTATATGAAGAGAGTGTAATGCATTGTGTGGCTGTACCATAATCTATTTATCTAGTACAGACATATAGGTTTCCTTTGTTTTTCCTACTATAAGTAATACTAACATGATTATCCTTTTACATAATTCTTTAAGTATATTTCTGATAGAGAAGTGGGATTTCTGGATTAAATAACTTTGGTAGCCATGTACATATTGGTGATGGCTTGTCTTTTACAGTGTTTTGTGAAATAGCTGTTAATTGGAGTGCTTGCTTCTATCCATTGTAGAAACTTGCTGTATATATGTATTGTCTTTGTCTTCCGTCTGTCTTCCCTGTCTAGTCCTAGTGGAAATAGTATTGAGCAAAAGTTAGAAAACCTGGTTCTAGTCTCTTGATTTATAGTTAAACTCCACTGTTTTAAAAGGAAACAGTATACATACCGGCCAGCAGCCAAAAATAAAAAATAAAAAGAAATAGGGTAGTAAAAGAAAATTGAATTATGAGTGTGCCCTTTAAATTGCCAGGATTTCTTTTATGCATTCATTCAGAAATATTTGTTAGTGATTGTCATGTTCTGATATTGTGGTTGGTACTGCTTTTAGAGTGGTGAAGTAAACAAGCATGATTGCTACTCTCATGTGGTTTATGGATTAGTGGAATATAAAAAAAAAACCCCATGTTTGATATATGTATGGAATAATTCTGTTTTCTTAAATTTTGAGATTTTTATTTAAATTGCTTTAAAGATGATATGATTATTCTATGGTATTATCAAAGTTAATATAGTATTTTCTGAAACTCAAATTTAACTAAAAAATTGACAATATAGGGCCGGCCCTGTGGCTCACTCGGGAGAGTGCGGTGCTGATAACACCAAGGCCAAGGGTTCGGATCCCACATAGGGATGGCCGGTTAGCTCACTGGGTGAGCATGGTGCTGACAACACCAAGTCAAGGGTTAAGATCCCCTTACCGGTCATCTTTTTAAAAAAAAGAAAAAAAAAATTGACAATATATGCTCATTTATACCATTCAATTTAAATCTTAAATTCTTTTTAATAGCCCTTTATGATGAAAAATAAAATCTCACTAGCTGTTGAACTTGTTTTCTAAGGCTTATTACAGGCTTTTTCTCTTACCTTTTAAAATATATCATGGTTGTATTGACAACCTTTTTTATACTGGGGGTGATTCTAGTTAGATTCGTGATTTCTATTTTGGTTGTTTTTCAGGTCACTGCTGCTGAATATGAGACGATCTGCAGCACCAAGTCAGTTGCAGGGGAATTCCTTTAAAAAACCAAAATTTATGCCACCGGGAAGAAGTAATCCAAGTCCAAGTGAAGGGATTACAAAGCTGAATCCAGATATAAAATTAATAGAGGTAAAAAAAAAAAAAAAAAAAAAGAATCATTATTTAGAGAAGCAAAAAGTTTAAAAAAATGCCATTTAAAGAGTTAATATTACTAATTGCCTATAGGAATTTTCAGTATCCCTGACAAAGCCTTCCACAACCTTAGAAAATGATTATATAATTTTTAAAAAAAAATTTTTAAGGAATGACGGGCCGGCCCGGTGGCGCACTGCTACAGTGTGCCGCTTGGGAGCGTGGCAGCGCTCCCGCTGAGGGTTCAGATCGCATGTATAGACCGGCCGCTCACTGGCTGAGCGAGGTGCAGGCGCAACACCAAGGGTTGCGATCCCGTTGCCGGTCCCGGGCGGGTACGGGCGTGACACTGAGGGTTGCGATCCGTTGCCGGTCACGAAAAAAGACAAAAAGGAAAAAAAAATAAAAAAAATAAAATTTTAAGGAATGACATACAGATGGGTCTATAAAATAAACTTTGTTTTTTTTTTTTTTTTAAAGATGACTGGTAAGGGGATCTCAACCCTTGGCTTGGTGTTGTCAGCACCACGCTCAGCCATTGAGCTAACCGGCCATCCCTATATAGGATCCGAACCCGTGGCCTTGGTGTTATCAGCACTGCACTCTACCGAGTGAGCCACGGGCTGGCCTTATAAAATAAACTTTGATAACAGTACATTGTTACCTCTTGGAGGGAAGGTGTGGAGGGTGGAGATTTTCATAAAAATAAATTATTCTAATCAGTTCTTTTAATTTAAAGTTACTGTATAAATAAGTGAACACTTTTTTAGGTAAGGTGATTTAAAGAGAAAATATACATAAATAATGATTGGTATGACTATTCCAGACATTTCCTTTAATTTTTATCTATAAAAAGTGAATAATGGAAGCTATCTTACCCCCCCCCCCCCCCCCCCCCCCCCCCCCCCCGGTCTTTTTTTTTTTTTTGGCAGCTGGCCAGTACTGGGATCTAACCCTGGACCTTGGTGTTATCAACACCATGCTCTAACCAACTGAGCTAACTGGCCATCCCCAATAAACAAACATAATGTATGTTCTTTAGTACTAAGAAAAAGGATTGTTTTGGTCTTAGGTCTAAGACCAATGGTCTTATGTATATAAAAAGTATATAAAAGTATATTGACAGTGTATAAAATGGGCAGTCCACACTTCCCGCTACTCTATAATTCTCTGATCCATTTATGTTGTGGGGATTAAAGTCTATTAATTTTTATCTCTTTTATTTATTGTGGTAAAACATATATAACATAAAATTTGCCATCTTACAATTTTTACATGTGCAGTTAAGTGGCATTAATTACTTCCACACCATTGTGCAACCATTACCACTATCATTTTCCAAAACTTTTTCATCACCCCAGACAGAAACTCTGTACCCATTAAACAATAACTCCCTATTTTCCCCCTCCCTCCAACCCCTGGTAACCACTATTCTGCTTACTGTCTCCATGAATTTGACTACTCTGGGTACCTCATAGAAGTGGAATCGTGATATTTGTCCTTTTGTATATAGCTTTTCTCACTTAGCTTAATGTTTTCAGTGTTCATCCATGCTATAGCATGTATCAGAATTTTATTCTTTTATATGGTTGGATAATATTCAGCTGTGATATGTATATACCACATTTTGTTTATTCTTTTATCTGTTGATGGATACTTGTTTTTTCCCACCTTTTGGCTGTTGTGAATAATGCTGCTGTGAACATTGGCATACAAATTTCTGTTTGAATCCCTGTTTTTATTTCTCTTGGATATATACCTAAAAATGGAACTGCTGGGTACTGTGATAATTCTGTTTAGCTTTTTGAGGAAACACCAAACTGTTTTCCACAGCTGCTGCACCATTTTACATCCCCTCCAGCAATGTATGAGGGTTCCAATTTATCCACATCCTCAGAAACACTTGTTATTTAAAAAAATTATTATAGCCATCTTAGTAGGTGTGAAGTGGTACTTCATTGTGGTACTGATTTGCATTTCCCTGATAACTAGTGATGCTAAGTATCTTTTCTTGTGCTTATTGGCCATTTGTATATCTTTTTTGGAGAAATGTCTATTCAGGCCTTTTGTTTAGTTTTTAATGGATTGTCTTTTTTGTTGGAAAAGTCTACTAATTTTTGGCTCTATTTTTTTTGGTCTGCATGTGTTTGTTTTACTCTAAATTTCTTTAGTTTTCATAGTCTCCCAAGTAGATTGTTAGCATTTACCATTGTAAGGATTCTTTCACACCTTAAGGAGGAAACATAGGTTTGCATTTTTTAATAAGGTTTCTCTCTCTTAAAATTTTTAATTTAGTTAAATTAATTATTTTTTTTTTTAAAGTTTTGGCTGCTGGCTGGTATGTGGATCAGAACCTTTTTTTTTTTTTTTTTGTCTTTTTCCGTGTCCGGCAACGGATCGCAACCCTCAGTGTTGCCCCCGTACCGGACCGGGGACCGGCAACGGGATCGCAACCCTCGGTGTTGCTCCCGCGCCTCGCTCAGCCAGTGAGCGGGCACCGGTCCACATGTGATCCGAACCCTCGGGCGGGAGCGCCGCCGCGCTTCCCAAGCGGCGCACTATCCAGTGCGCCATGGGGCCGGCCCCAGAACCTTTGTTATTATCAACACTGCGCTCTAACCAACTGAGCCAACTGACCAGCCCCTTTAAAAAAAAAAAAAGCTTTATTTACATATAATTTATATACCATACAATTCACTTACTACAATCCAGTGGTTTTTAGTATATTCATAGAGTTGTGCAACCACTATCACAATCAATTCTAAAACATTTTTATTTGCCTGTTATGGACATTTTATATAAATGGACTCATATAATATGTGTCCTTTTGTGACTTGCTTTTTTTCCCTTAGCATAGGGATATGCTTTCCAAGGTTCAGATATGTTGTAGCATGTATTAGCAATTCATTTCTTATTATGGCTGAAATTCAGTTTTCTTTTGCTGCTTCAACAAATTACCACAAATTTAGTGTCTTAAAACAGCACAAATGTATTAACTTACAGTTCTGTAGGTCAAAATCCAATACAGATCTCACTGGGCTATGATCAAGGTGTTGGCAGGGTTGCGTTCATTCTGCAGGTTTTAGGGGAGAATCTGTTTTCTTGCCTTTTGTAGTTTCCACAGTTCATTGGCATTCCTTGGCTCATGGCCACCTCCTTCCATCCTCAAAGCCAGCAGTGGAAGTTTGGGTTTCCATGTTGCCATCTGATTAGATTGGGCCCATCTGGATAATACAGGATAATATCTCCAAATTCAAGGTCCTTAACTTAATCACATCTGCAAAGTCCCCTTTTGCCACGTAAGGTAACATATTCACAGGTTCTGGGGATTCGGGTGTGGACATCCTTGAGGGCCATTATTCTATTTACCACACTGAATAATGTTCCATTTTATTAATATGCCACATTTTATTTATCTATTTGTCAGCTGATGAGTATTTGGGTTGTTTTCACTTTTTGGCTATTATGAATAATGCTCATGAACATTTGTGTTCAAGTTTTTGTGTGGGTGTAAGTTTTCATTTCTTTTGTGTGCATTCCTACAAATGGAATTGCTAGATTTTATGGTAATTATGTTTAACCTTTTCTTTTTGTGGCTGGCTGGTAAGGAGATCTGAACCCTTGACCTGGTGGTTTGTTTTTTTTTTCCTTTTTTTTTGTCTTTTTTCGTGACCGGCAACGGATCGCAACCCTCAGTGTTGCGCCCATACCGGACCGGGACCGGCCACGGGATCGCAACACCAACCCTCGGTGTTGCTCCCGCCCCTCGCTCAGCCAGTGAGCGGCCGGTCTGTACGTGGGATCCAAACCCTCGGCGGGAGCGCCACCGCGCTCCCCAAGCGGCGCACTACAGCAGTGCGCCACCCCTCCGGCCCGACCTGGTGTTTTAACACTGTTCTGTAACCATCTGAGCTATCTAGCCAGCCCTGTTTAACCTCCTAATTAACTGCCAGACTCTTTTCCATGATGGCTGCACCATTTGCACTTTCACCATCATTGAGGGTTTCAGTTTCTCCTAGTCCTTGCCAACACTTGTTATCTTTTTGATAATAGCCATAGTAGTGGGTGAAGTAGTGTCTTATTGTGATTTTGATTTGCATTTCCCCGATAGCTAATGTTGAACATCTTTACATGTGCTATTGCCTGTTCATGTATCTTCTTTGGAGAGCTGCCTATTAAGATCATTTGTCCTTTTTTAAATTGTGTTTCATTTTTATTATTGAGTTGTAGGAGTTCTTTATATATTCTTTATACAGGTCTCTCATTGGATATATGATTTGCAAATGTTTTCTCCCATTCTATTGGTTGTCCATTTTCTTGATGATCTCATTTGCAGCAACAAAAGTTTTAATTTTGATGAAGTCCAATTTATCTATTGTATTGTGTTTTTGGTGCTTATACTTTTGGTGTCATATATAAGGAGGTCATGAGTATTTACTACTAATTTTATTTTAAGAGTTTTAAAGTTTTATTTCTTACATTTCAATCTATGATCTATTTCAAGTTAATTTTTGTGTATGTTGTGAGGGAGTGGTCCAGTTTCATTGTTTTGCATGTGGATATCCAGTTGTCCCAAGATCATTTGTTGAAAGGACAATTCTTTCCTTATTGAATTGCCTTGACACCCTTGTCTTAAGGTTTATTTTCTGACATAGTTTCTAAGGACTGAATTCAGACCAAAACACTGATTTACAATTTTTTTCTTTTAACTATATCAGGAAACTATAGTTATTTTACTTTTCAAAACTAAGGAAGCAGGCGTTTTTGGAGTTATACAGCAGTTTTGAGCAAGGTAGCAAGAGAAACCTAGGCTTAGCAGTCAACTCTACTTTCTCTGCATTGTCTATTCCACTCTTAAATTTTTCTTTTTAAGTTATTTGTTATCTTAGATTGAGTTAACCCATAATAAGAGAGTATAGCTGTGGTGACTTCAGGGGTTTTTACTGATTGGTCTGATAAATACAAAATCTGGGACATATTGAGCATCAAAATAATTACACTATTGGATTATAATTCATTGTATAACATAAGGGTCTGAATCCATATTAATATAAGTAAATGAATAAACAAGTGGGGAGAATAGTAAGTTCTTCCTTACAGTGGAATGCCATATTGTAAAATAGAAGTAATTATGGTGTTAGAGAATCAATGGATCCAAAACTAGTAGATGAGTGTTTGATGAAGAGAGGATATTTGAATAGACTCAAATATCTCCTCACAACATACTTAAAAAAATTACAAAGGGAAGAATACTAACTCTGCAGGGAGACCTAGCAGACATCATCTTAATCAGGTAATGAAAGTTAATGCCTTCAGTGGGACACACTGATAGTATGTGCCTCCTGATGTGATGAACTATGACATTCCTGTCCAAATTGCACAGTCTGAAACTAATCTATCATAAGGAAACATCAGACAAGCACGAACTGAGGAATATTCTACAAAGTAACTGCCCTGCACTCTTGAATTTTCGAAGCCACAAAAGCTGAATAAAGGTAGAGATTAAAGGAGACTAAAGGAACATGCTGACTAAATGTAATGTGTGATCTGGGATTGGATCCTGGCTTTGGGAAAAAACTATAAAAGACATTGATATAAGTGACCAAATTTGAATATAGACTGTGGATTATATAATGGTGTTATACCAAAAGTTAAATTCTCAATTTTGGTAATTTTGATAATTTTTTGATTTTGATAATTTTTCTGTGATTATGGAAGATATCTTTTGAAGTATTTAGAGCTAAAGGAGCATAGGGTCTGCAGCTTACACATGTGTACACGTGTGTGCACACACATACATAACCAGAGAGGGAGAGAGGGAAAGCAAATGAAGCAAATATAAATGAATGGTGGATCTGGGTAAAGGATATATGGCAGTTCCTTGGAATCTTTTTGGAATGTTTTTATAAGTTTGAAATTATATCAAAATAAAATATTGAAAAATATAAAATTGATGACCTCCATTATGATTGACCTTAAAATGTTATCAGATAGATTTTTTTGAATGTCTGATTACTAACTGTGAATTTTATTATGATGAATATTTATAGTGATATGACAATTTTGTTATGGTCAGTTGTTATTCTTTTAAAAATTTCAAATTTTTAAAACTGGTAGGCAGAAAAATGGCCTTCCAAAAATGTTTATGTCCTAATCCCTGACCGTGCTGAAGTGATTAGTGTTAAGAACTTTGAGATGGGGAAGTTATCCTGGATTATCTGGGTGGGTCCACTATAATCACAAGGGTCTTTAAAAGTGGAAGAAGGAGACAGAAGAAGGTCGGAGAAAAAGATGTGATTATGGAAGCAGGATCAGAGAGATGCAACATAGCTGGCTTTGAAAGTAGAGGAAGAGGGCCATATGCCAAGGAATGTGGGCGGCTTCTAGAAGTTTGAAAAGACAAGGAAAAATGAGTATTCTCTCCTAGAGCCTCTGGAAAGGAACCCAGCCCTGCTGTTAACCTTGATTTTATAGCACAGTAAGACCCAAGTTGGAGTTCTAACTTATAGAACTATAAAATGATAAACTTGTGTTGTTTTATGACACTTAGTTCTTGGTAATTTGTTATAACAGTAATAGAAAACTCATACATATACAAAAGTAGAGAAAATAGTATATAATGAACCCCTTTGTCCCTATTACCTGGCTTCAACAATTGACAAGTCATGACTAATCTTGTTTCATCGTTACCTCTCCTTCTGCCTCCCCAGTTCCTCCCTACTTATTTTGGTGCAAATCTCAGGAATATTTTTTTGTTTGTAAATTTTCAGTATATGTCTCTAAAATAGAAGGGCTCTTTAAAAAAAACCAACATAGTAACATTACCATTATCATACCTAAAAAATTAACAATATTTAAGTGTTGATTTTAGTATTGAGAAATTTAGTGAGAGAAAGAGCATTCGAGGGGCCGGCCTGTGTCTCCCTTGGGAGAGTGTGGTGTTGATAACACCAAGGCCACGGGTTCGAATCCCTATATAGGGATGGCTGGTTAGCTCACTTGGGAGAGCGTGGTGCTGACAACACCAAGTCAAGGGTCAAGATCCCCTTACTGGTCATCTTTAAATAAAAAAAAAAAAAAAAAAAAGAGCATTTGACTATGACAATGGCATGTTATGATTTGCTTAAAAACTCTTCTTCTATATTATTTAAAATACACTATAGTAATATGCATAATTTTCATTGTCATGTCTTTCAGCTTTGATAATGTAATTTAAACTAGTTTTAAAAACAATTGGATATTAATTTATTTTTAAATATCTATTCTTAATTTAGATATATAAAAATTGGTAGCTCATATATATATATATTTTTTTCCTTTTTTTTTTGTCTTTTTTCGTGTCCGGCAACGGATCGCAACCCTTAGTGTCGCGCCCGTACCGGACTGGGACCGGCAACGGGATCGCAACCCTCGGTGTTGCGCCCGCACCTCGCTCAGCCAATGAGCGGGAACCAGTCTGTATGTGGGATCCGAACCCTCCACGGGGGCGCCACCGCGCTCCCAAGCGACGCACTGTAGCAGTGCACCACCGGGCCAGCCCCTGGTAGCTCATATTTTAAATTAGGAATCTCATGTAAAAATATGGGAAGTTAGATTTAATTTCTCCTTAAAATATATACTTGGTTCTTTTAGGGTGCTGCAAATAATACCTTTCTCCAGTCACAAGATGCTCCTAGAATATGCTGTTTAAATCTTCTGCCTACTGAAGAAAGTACTAGAAAAATTACTCACGAGGATAATTACAGTGGAAAATATTGTTTTGAAGCATCTGCAGTGACATTAGGTCCACCTCATATAGGTAAGACTAAGCTTTTTATTAATCAGGTTTATAGTTGGCCAGTTGTATTACAGCATTCTTTAAATAATTATTTTGGAATGAATATGTGATATTTGAAAATTGTTGATGTAATACCACTAGATTCTTGGCAATTTAGATTTTTTTGTTATAATCTATCTTTAGTGATTGGATTAATAACCATGTTATTGAAATCTTATACTGTGCTTTATAATAGGTGTAGGCTTAAGACAGTTTATTTTGATTTTGTTGGTCAAATATGATCTTTTTCTCAAGTACCAAAATTAGTTCTGTTTGAAGATTTGATTTTTAAAAAAATTTTTCTAAAGAAAAAGGTTAATAGTACTAAACTTTGAGAGGTGAATTTGCAATGAGTAAATTGTTAATTTATTATAGTCTGGAGTAACTTCAGATCACTTAAATTCATATTATCAATGTATATATTGCAGGAAAACCAAACATTTAACAAATCCTCCATCCCTTCATTGTTGCATTGAGTTAAAATAATGATTATGGTTCTTTTTGTATTTGTAAGGGATCATTGTTTTCCGGGTAACTAAAAAAAAAATTGTGGTGGTTCACAGATGTTTATATGGCCTTGTGAAAGGCATCATTGAGACTACATTTTTCCAAATTACATTCTAGTCATTCTTTAGCTGAATGAACAGATTCAGGGAGCTGGCCCATATTTTGGGCTACAAAATAGTAATTGCCAATCCTGTGATACCAGTGCAAATCAAGAAAATGTCTTGAGTACTTAACCCTTTTGAAGGAAGGTCTTGAATTTTGTGATGAATGGGTTCATTTCTTTTCAGGGCAAAGAGAATTCTGTATTTTCTCAACTAGCCATTATCCTAGTGCCATTCATGTGCTCCTTGTAAGTTTTCAGAAGTTGTAACTAGCATCAGGGCAAGGTTGAGAAAGACTTTTGGAGCTGGCATCAATGTAGGGAGATCCCTAAGGACAGCTCTGGACATGACAGTTCAGCAGCTGCCCTGTCTCATTGATTTGTTCTCTCTTCTTTCCTTCTTATTTCCCTCTCTTCCTCTTTTCTTCCTTCCATCCTTGTTAGCTGAATATCCTGTTTTCCCAGGCTTTCTTCTCTACTGTAAAGCCAGAGTGGATAATGATCTATGTATGCCCATTTCTTTTCTATCATGGTAGATAATCTCTTCACTAGAGAATGATATTTGGTCTCTGGAATATAATACATTCTATGTTACTGATTTTGGGCTTTGTTTGTGGTCTCCTATAGTTTCTCGTTCTCTTTTCAGCTAAATATGAGAAGGGAGTTAAGAGTTAAGATAAATTGAAGAGGGAGTTAATTTACTCATCCCTTAATCCCTTAATCCTTTCTCTGGTTTAGTACTTCCCTGGGTTGGGGAACCTGGCCAACATCCTGATACCCTCCTGTTTGCCTCCCACGGATTTGTTACCACTTTTCCCCTGGGTGATGGAGCCCCTAAAGATTACTCAAAGCCCATCTCTTTTGAGCAGTAAGAAGCCCCAGAAAGGGGTTAATATGTCAGGACCCTCAAGCATGAGGTATCCTTCCATTTGGGAAATTAACCACGAATTGGGGTTCTCTTCCTGCATTTATTCTCCAGACCAAGAAGTTACAGGAAGAGACATAGGTGGGTTTTTTTTTTTTTTTTTTTTTTACTAAGTACAGTTTAACAAGTTTTTACAATAGAAGCTGGTAACATTCAGTAAAAACAAGTCAGATGACATTCTATTTAGACAATTAAGTGATCCACTAACAGAGGCTAGAATTAGCAAACATTCCTTCTCCCTCCAGCAGCTTTTTAGTAACTTTTCTTATTTTTTTAACTTTTCAGATGTTCTTTTTTTTATTTTTTCTTTCTTAATTTTATTTTGTCAATATACAATGAGGTTGATTATTGTGGCCCATTACCAAAACCCCCATCCCTCCTCCCTCTCCTCCCTCCCACCCAACAATGTCCTTTCTGTTTGCTTGTGGTATCAACTTCAAGGAATTGTAGTTGTTGAGTCTTCCTCGCCCCCCGCCCACTGGTATTTGTGTGTTTGTGAATTTATTTATTTATTTTTATCTCTCACCAATAAGTGAGAACATGTGATATTTCTCTTTCTGTTCCTGACTTGTTTCACTTAATATAATTCTCTCAAGGTCCATCCGTGTTGTTGCAAATGGCAATATTTCATTCATTTTTATAGCTGAGTAGTATTCCATTGTGTAG
>NW_007731808.1:108116-108460 GCF_000696425.1 Galeopterus variegatus | reverse complement strand
AGAAATATACTATTTGCCCTTCATTTCGGAAGGATAGCCTTGCAGTGTAGAGTATTCTTGGTTGTCAGTCTCTGTGTTTTAGTATTTTGAATATATCATTCCATTCCTTTCTGGCCTTTAGGGTTTGTGATGAAAAGTCTGATGTTAGCCTGATTGGGACTCCCTTATAGGTGATTTGATGCTTCTCTCTTCCAGCTCTTAAGATTCTCTCCTTGTCTTTGAGTTTTGCCAATTTGACTATAACATGTCTTGGAGAAGACCTTTTTGGGTTGAATACTTTTGGAGATTGTTGAGCTTCCTGGATCTGAAGATCTGTGATTTTTCCTATACCTGGGAAGTTTTCC
>NW_007731808.1:83469-107817 GCF_000696425.1 Galeopterus variegatus | reverse complement strand
CTTGAGATTTATTATCTTTGGGTGGTGTACTTTCTTGATTTTTCGTATTTCTGGTGTCTTTTCTTTGATGTTTATTCATTGTGGCAGGGGGTTTCACAGTCCACAGGTTTGACAGTATTGCCTGACTAAGATGTTGCTGGGGTTGCCAATTTGGTATGGCCACCTCAGTGACTACTCAGTTGGCCACTAGTGCCTTGCGCGTGTGCTTACCTCGGGTCTTGGGCCTCTCCGTGGAGCCACCTCTCTGGTCAGCTTGGACTCTGCTGGCCAAGCAGTTTCTGAAGCTGAGAAGTCCAAAGTCCATCTGGTGGTGGCAACAGTGTCCCAGGGGTAACATTAGCTGAACTCTTCTGCCCAGATGTCTAACAGCAGCCACAGTACCATTAGTAACTTTACATATCAATTAGTAACCTGTCTGTCTTTGAACCAGCAGCCTTGCTGTGTTACGATTCTTATCTTGCAACAGAGACTCAATAGCCTGGGGAAAATTTCCTGTCCTTTGCAAGGTCAATATTTGAAACTGCAAGGCTTTGGAAAACCAGGCCCTGTGAAGTACATTTGCTTTATGAATCCTCTATGCCCTCCTGACTCTCATTCAGAGAGAGGATAAATTGGGGAAAAGAGCTTTGTGAGAAATATTGTTCTTTGTGGTGGACTGCTGTAGAAGGATGTAGTATATAGAAAAGCATGGAGATGAGAGACCTATGTAGTATACACTTACCTTTTGACATCCTTTTAATTCTAGATCTAATCTACCCTGACGTAAGTTGCAAGCCTGTATGTCCCAATTAAAATATGTCCCCATTTTACCCCATCACCTTTATATTTTGAAAAATTCCCTACAGATAGAGAAGTTGAAAGAATAGTCTGATTAACTTCCTAAACTCAACAGTTACTAACATTTCGCCTCATTTTAACTTTCTCTCTCTTTGTCTTTGTATATATGTTGTTCTTTTAAAAAATAAGTAGCATGTATCATACTTCACCTCCACCTACTGTTCCTTCCAAAAATAAGTAGCAAGGAAGGATTTTCCACAAGAGCTTTCAGAGATAACATGGCCCTGCTGACAACTTGATTTTGGACTTTTGGTCTCCAGACCGTGAGAGAATAAATTCTGTTGTTTTAAGCCGCCCATTTTGTGGTAATTTTGTTACAGCAGTCTTGGAAATTAATACAGAAAGCCTTAGACCTCTGGATATTCAGAGCTATACTTTCTTTAGAAAAAGAGCAAGAAATTCTTTTCTTTCTGGTTCTTTCTCATTGTGATGAACTATAAGATGAGATCCTACTATCTTGTGTTATGTTTTTTCTATTTACCTGACTCTCCTTCACTAAACCGTGACATACAAAGGCAGGAACTTCCTCTTGTTATGTTTTAAATGAAATAGTATGGATTCAAAAATATTTTATGACTGAATGAAGGGTCTGAGAAACTTGTAGTTTTCTGTAGTTAAGTCCTGTGGCTAAGTCTTTTGGCTTCAAAGTATTTCAGAGAAGTCAAGTAGTCAAGAAGGGGCTACTGGAACACTGTAGTTTGCAGGTGAAAGAAAGTGAGTCGAGATGCTGGGTAGGGTACCGTTCAAGCTTTACTAAAGAAAGAAATCTGCTGGGCTGTACTCAAAATGAAGGACAGCCTGGGGCTGCCCTGAAAATGATGGACAGCCCCAACAATGGGTTTGCGAGAGTTTATATTAGCTTTTGGGCGCGAAATGTACAGGGGGAGGGATCATTAGGTTGATGTAACTGGGTGGAGAATTGCGCCAATGCAGAAGCCAGAAAGTTGTTTCTGTTTAAGTCAGGAGGCTTCTTGTAAAGGGAAGGGGGAGGGGCTTGGTACTGGAGAGGAAGATGAGGCCAGCGGCTATTTCGTGCTGGTGCTTATTGTGTGCACAATGTCACCGGCCACGTCCGAAATCCATCAGCAGGGTTTGGTAATATTTGAGAGATTAGTTTTCAGAAGTGTTTGAAACAAAAGTCATGATTAACAGATATGTGATGAGTGGAAACAGGTAAATGGAGGGAGTGAATGTAAGTAAATAAAGTATGTAAGTAAATAAATAAATTCGGTTGTTAAGGGAAGGAGTAGTATCTTGAGAGACGGCAGGGGAACAGAGGAATTTTTTTTGTTTTTTCTTTTTTAAAGGTAGTATGTTGTAGGCTGAGAGGAAAGAGATAGTGAAGATTGAAGAGTGGAGGATTAAAGATATAACAAAGGACTGATAAAATCTTTCTGGTGGAGAGATTAGATAAGTGTTTTTCAGATGGGCCTTAGGATCCTGGAGATTGTTGGAAATGTTCTCAGGGGTTTATTCTCAGAAAAGTTGGAATTTTTGTTTTCTTTTAAATGATATGAATAAAACTATATGTGAATATGCTAGATGTTTTTGATGGCCACCTTATAGTTGAGTGCTACTGCAGGATTTTATATCTGCAAATGAGACTAGAGGTGGGCAGAATATGTAAGTGGTATATTCTTAGAAAATGAAGCTTTCCCATAATCAAATAGGTATGGTGAAAGAATTGAGTCATCACATTCCCTATTGGAGAAAAAGCTTGTTGAACATAAAAGAACCTGTGCCAGGGCCGGCCCGGTGGCGCACTGGATAGTGCGCCGCTTGGGAAGCGCGGCGGCGCTCCCGTCCGAGGGTTCGGATCCCACATCCAGACCGGTTCCCGCTCACTGGCTGAGCGAGGCGCGGGAGCAACGCCGAAGCTTGCGATCCCGTTGCCGGTCCCCGGTCCGGTACGGGGGCAACTCTGGGGGTTGCAATCCGTTGCCGGACACGGAAAAAAAACAAAAAAAAAAAAAAAAAAAAGAACCTGTGCCAAATCTGTTGGTATCATATTTATATTGTAATTAGTTTAATTTCAGCAAAATGTCATTATCATTTTTTTAACTGAAAGTAATTTTTTTAAATTGAAAAATCATATTAAATTAACGTGATTTTTGAGATGTTCTGCGATGATGTATGTAAATATAGATTGTATAGCATAGGCCTGTGATTTGTGTAGCATGGGTAGAGTAAATTTTGTAATTTGACTTCTTCAGTGCTGTAAGGGTTTTCAAGATCCCAGAATCCTAGATATTAATTGTCTTGACTGCTTAACATCACAGAATATCAACACCAAGGACAGTGATGATGTGTGAGATTTTTAAAGGCTGTAACTGAGAATGACTCTTAGGGTTTGGATTTACCCTAGTTTTTGCCCTATTTTTATGTGGCAGATTTTTTTTCAAAGTCTCATCTTCTCCACATGTTGTGTTGTGATTATATCGAGCATAAAATTTGCCTCTTAAGATTCTCTTGGCACCATCTGTCTCTTAGATTGCCCTGCTGCCACTGGAGGCCAACCAGTTGCTTTACCTGAACAGTGAGGGCCCTACTTCTTGGTGGCCACCACTCAGCCAAGCTGATGAACTATGTTCTGGGAGGGTCTGGCTCCTCCTGCCACTTGCAATGTTGACTAAAACACCACACCACAGGCTTGGGAGTGTCACCCTGAGCATTCGTGGAGGCCAGATGATACAATCTGGAAGTGCAATATAGTTCACTTCTAGTGGGATGAACTTTGATCAGCAGGAGACAGGAGGGAACCTGTCAGATGAATTCTTCTTTTTCTTTCATGGACTGCTCTGAGGTATGGTTTCTTTTTGTAGCCTTTTAGAAGACGTTCCATGGAGAGTGCCAAGTGGATGCATTTGCCAAGTAACCTGTTGTGTCTTTTCATAGCTTGTTGTAAAATGGTAGCCAGCATTTTGCATTGCTTTACATAGCTCACTGCTTCAGTTTACTTTTTCTTCACTATTGATGCCCTGCGTATGCACTTCCCAAGTAAAGCATCAGCATTTTAATCAGACTGTTTGCCAGAGAACAGCTAAGACAAAGATTAATAGGGCATATAATTTGTATGGTTTTTTTTGGACTATATCCTAAAATACAAGAATAATTTCAGTAGTCGCATTGCTCTTTTTGCCTTAAAAATGTTCACAATTCATGGAAAAAATCACCCTTACCCCATAATTATTCCTTATTATTAAATTTAATAGATCTAATTTTCTAAATTTTAGTTTAGAAGTTTAGCTTTGTTCAAACTTTACAAATTTTTAATGGCTAAAGAGTTTAAAATGTATTAACTGCTATATTTATTTTCTTTTTAAGGATAGTTTTTGAACATTTTATTATGATAATTAAAAAAAAAGGTACATAAAAGTTGAAAGAGTTTTATATTGAACATCTATATACCCACCACCCTGAGTCCACAATGAAAATTTTACCAGATTTCCTTTATTACCTATCTAGTTATCTGTCTATTCATAAGTCTATCTCAATTTTTTTTTTTTTTTGGTCTGTTTCGTGACCAGTAAGGGGATCGCAACCCTTGGCTTGGTGTTGTCTGCACTGCGCTCAGCCAGTGAGCGCACCGGCCATTCCTATATAGGATCCGAACCCATGGCGGGAGCATCGCTGCGCTCCCAGCGCCGCACTCTCCCAAGTGCGCCACAGGGTCGGCCCTATCTTTATTTTTTTAAATGAATTCTAAAGTTGTAGATATTGGTCAGTGTTATTTTCTTCAATATAATTCATATAATTCATTAAGATTAATGTACCTAAATACATTCTCCCCATGAAAATATCTAAAATACTGCAGATAAAACTAAGCTGTTATTGATGTTAGTGATATGTTTTAAATACAGTTTTATATACTGTATATATATATCTACCTACACTTTAGTTTTTTTATTCACTAGTGTCAAAGATAAACAAAGCTGGATATTAAAGTGATAAAAAAAAAAAAGATTTTATTCAATAATTCCTAACCATAGGGGGGAAAGTTGAGCTCCATTTCGTTTTGTGCAGAGGTGACTATACCCCTTTAAAACGGAGAATGAAGGAGTAGGGAAGGGGAGCTACTGGGGGCTCAAGCAGGGTCAGGGAAGTGAAAAATTACAAAGTTGATCCTATGGTTTGAATGTTTGTGTACTCCCAAATTCGTATGTTGAAATCCTAACCCTCAAGGTGGTAGTATTAGGAGGTGGGGCCTATTGTGGAGCCTTCATGAAAGGGATTTGTGTCCTTATAAAATACGTCCAAGAGAGCTCATTTGCTCCTTCCACCATGTGAAGACACAATGAGAAGGCACTATCTAAGAAACAGGAAATGGGCCCTTACAAGACACCAGATCTTCTGGTGCCTTGATCATGGACTTCCCAGCCTCCAGAACTGTGAGAAATAAATTTCTGTTGTTTATAAGAACTGTGAGAAATAAATTTCTGTTGTTTATAAGAACTGTGAGAAATAAATTTCTGTTGTTTATAAGCCACCCAGTTTATGGTATTTTGTTATAGCAGCCTGAGCGGACTAAGACAGTTGGTCATTGCAAATGAGAATAGGCCTATTGTGTTGTCTGCTAGCTGGCAATTATTGAAATTAGGATTCTGTCTTTCCACAGAGACTATGAGACAGTGGTCCTATTCTTCCTGATGATTACATTTCAAGGTACTCCTTAAGTTGGGAAAGGTACTCCTGAGTTGTAGGAGATAGATATACAAGGGATCTTCAAAAGGTTCATGGATAGATTATATTATCTTTTAATTCTCTTTTAGGAACTTTTTGAAGTACCTTTGTATATCTCAACGGGACAGAGGAATAATGCACAATGGTAAACCCTTTTTTGTAAGTGCTCTAAGAAAAGAAGGTCAGGGGCCTATAGTCAGGTGTTGGCTAGAACAAACAGTAAATTCTTTTGATAGCCCTGAGCTTTTCTAGACAGGAACTCAAAGAAGGCTGGGTTGTCCCAGGAACCAGGGGGCCCTATGCTGCTAGAATCCATGCTCAGGTTGGCTCTTAGTGTAGGGGTTTGGACAGAGTTGGTATGTGCCTAGATTTCTTTGCAGTTCTCACTAGTATGCCTTGGATATTTTTATTCTCATTTTAGAGCAGATAGACCTTCCTCATTCTTTTCAATTGCTGCAGAGTATAGCATGGTCTATCTATATCATAGTTTGCTTAGGTTGTTCCTAGTTTTTTACTATTAAAAACAATACTGCAGTGAATATCCTTGTGCATGTGGTCTTGTGAACACACACAAGTATTTCCCAGGAATTGTCAGATCATAATTGTTTGCATTACACTTTAATATGGTTTGCGAAATTGCCTTCCAAAATGACTCTGCCATCATTAGTGTGTGAGAGAATTTATTTCCCCAACTTTTTCAACACATATTAAACTTTTTAACTTTTGCCAAGTGAATGGGTCAAAACTACTGTCATCTTTTGATTTGTTTCTCCATGACTACTTGTGAAGTTGAGTTCTTTATATATTGGATGTTTATATTTTTTCATTAAATTCTCTGTAGTCTATATCCATTTTTCTCACTGCCTTGTTTTTCTTGGTTTGTAAGAGTTAAAATTAAAAGTTCCTAATTGTTCCCCTCAGTCTCAGTCTCCTCCAGTGGTAGCTGCTATCATTAGTTTGGTGTGAATCCTAGACCAGATCTGTACACTAGAAATGTAAGTTGTGTATATAGATTTAAAAATTTTCTAGTAGTCACGTTTAAAAAGGTAAAAGGAAACAGGTGAAATTAACTTTTATAATACATTTTACTTAACTAAATATGTCTAAAACATATTTCAACATATTATTAATGTAAAAATTATTAAATATTATTCTTTCCACTAAGTTTTTGAAAGTGCATGTATATTTTACATTTATAGTGCATCTCAATTTGAATGCTTATTTTTTATTGTAAATTCTTGATTAGTGTTTAGATTTCAAAATATTTATACTTAAAAAAAAAATAGATTTGCATGCCCAAGTTTTCTAAATATATTTAGGAGTCTTCTACTAGTTGAATTTTATTTATTTATTTGTTTATTTATTAATTGAATTTTAAATTTCTGTTTATATATGATAAACCTAGTTTGTCTTTTATAGAAGGATTGATTTGAGTTGGAAGGAAAAGCTTATCAGTTTCAAAAGTATGTGCAAGTTAATTTGCTAACTCTGTCAACTTCAAATTCAAAGGAGTATTGTGCAAATTAAAAAGCAGCTCTAAATTAATCAAAATCAACAAAGTATTAAATTTTTATCATAATTTTTGTAGGCAATTTAAATAACACTCTTAATTAAAATTTTCTTTATATTGATTCACTTTAGAAAAATGTGTAATGTCACGTATTGATTTTTGTTATGAAAATGTTCACTTTAAATATAGACTCTCTTATCAATGGAGAAATGATCAAAGAAAAGTGGCTTATTTACAAAATGGAATACTATTCAGCCTTAAAATAAGAAAATCCTGTCATTTGTGACAACATGGATGAACTTGGAGGACATTATGTGAAGTGAAATAAGCCAGGCACACAAAGAGACACTGCATGATCTCATTTATATGTAGAATGTAAAAAAAGTCAGACTCGTAGAAACAGAGTAAAATGGTGGTTACCAGAGGCTGGGGAGTAGGGGTGGTGGGGAGATTTTGGTCAAAGGACACAAAATTGTAGTTATACAAGAGGAATAAGTTCAATAGATCTATTGTACATCATGGTGATTGCAGTTAATGACAATATTTGGTATATGAGGTTTGCTAAGAGAGTAGATTTTAAGTGTTTTCACCACAGAAAAAAATGATGAATATGTGAGGTAATGCATATGTTAAAGAGCCTGATTTAGCCATTCCACAGTACAAGGGTGCTTCAACAGTTGGGAAAAAAGAATTAAAAGATGATATAAATCTTTCCATGAAGTTTTTGAAGTATGCTTGTATATCCAAACATCATGTTGTATACTATAAACATATACAATTTTTACATGTCAATTAAAAAACAAAGACAGAGACAAAAACAAATTTTCTTACCTGTCTAACCAGGTCACAAATAATCTTTTCTTTTCCTTGGAGCTTCAAACTTCATTCATATGCAGTGTGATACTTGTGACAAAACCTAAATCTCTGCCATTTTTTTTTTGCCTTTAATTGTTGAATGTTTGTCAAGCATTTCTTTTGTTGCAAAAAAAATCTCGAATTGGAGTTAACAGTACAATAATTCTTGTTTTGAGAGGGGTGGGAGGCTGCTGGCTGGTAAGGGGATCTGGACCCTTGACCTTGGTGTTACAACACTGCTCTGTAACCAAGTGAGCTAACTGGCTAGCCTAGTACAATAATTCTTTAGAAAACTGTATTACTCAAGCAACAAGCACTGGCAAAGAACAAAAAAATTAATAAGTTATTCAGTTTCTTTTATCAGTTCCATAAACTAGTAATGATTCATAGCACTTGCACATCATTCCTAATGGTTTTTGTGACTATATCCATTACACTTTTCATAGTCTGCTTTAGAAAATTGAGCCCAATATTTTCATTATGTATGTGGAACTAAGCTATAAGTGATTAGTTTCTTGTTTTAAAATATCATTAAATCTGGGTTTTTGACATAACTTAATGGAGTACCCTTTGTTGTGGTAGAATCTTTTTTTTTTTGGCATCTGGATGAAATTCTTCTTTGACAGATATAAAGATTCAAAACTATGCCATGAGTTCATACATTTACGTATATATTAGGCCATGAATTGATAGTGTTTCTTTGTAAATTTGGAAATCCTTTGAGATAAAATGTAACCCAAGTATTAGTAGGGCAGTATCAATTTTATATAACACAAATCATTTAAATCTAAAGAAAAGTGGTTGTGATTTTTAAAAATTTGGATCAGTTGGGCTGGCCCCGTGGTGCACTCGGGAGAGTGCAGCGCTGGGAGTGCAGCGTCGCTCCCGCCGCGGGTTCGGATCCTATATAGGAATGGCCGGTGTGCTCACTGGCTGAGCGCGGTGCAGGCAGCACCAAGCCAAGGGTTGCGATCCCCTTACCGGTCACAAAAAAAAAAAAAAAAAAATTTGGATCAGTTGATCTTTGATGTTAGGTCTTCTACAGGCAATTGTTTGCTTAACTGATTTTTTTTTATTTTTAAAACATATCTTTTAAAATCTTTTTTCCATAGTTTTTCAATAAAATTTTCAGAACTACAATAATACTTTTTACCATCTCTCCATCTAAAAAAAATTTTTTTTTCTTTTGGTTCAACAAACCAAGATGTTTTCTAGCTGGCTAAAATTAAAAGCTCAGAACTTGTTACAAATCATTTAAAAATGTTTCTGAATATTTAATTCTGATTTGAGGTGATTAAATTTTATCAATTCTCGTTTAACTCTTTTTAAAAAAAACTTATTTATTTATTTTGGTGGCTGGTCTGTGTGGGGAATCAAAACCCTTGTCTTGGTGTTACAAGGTTGGGATCTAATCAACTGAGCTAACCAGGCAGTCCTTGTTTGACTCTTAAGAGTAAACTTCTCAAATTTACTATGCATTTGTTGACAGTGTCTCCTAATATTGTCTAGTTTATTATCTTTAAAATTTTTTATGCAATAAATAGCTATTCTAGTTCTGCTGTAGCAAATTGCATTTGGTGTTTGTCATGAAATTTGTGGTGTACCTTATTCCAGTCTCTTTTTTTCAAACTATTCTAGTAGGAGTACTAGCTTCTCCATCTCTACTTAATTCTGCATCAGTAGTATACCTTCTTTTTAAGTTACAAAATTATTTATTCTAATTTTTAAGCTAGAAAGATAATTTGATTATAATATAATTTAAAAAATAATCTTTCATATTAATAATTACAGTTTATATAGGGTATCACTAATTGGTGCTATTTACATAAAATATTGAAATAAATTCATTACAATATTACATCAGTGCATAAAAATTATTCAAACTGGATCATTTTGTTAAGATTCCTTATATTGGTGATATATTTATGTGTAATGTCAAAGAAAAATTACAATGGGCGTGTCAAACAAGTGAGAAACACTTTATTCAAGACTCTTGCAATAGGGGAGAGAGATTGAACTCAACTCCCAATACAACAGGGATTTATTTTATAGCCAATTTGCAGGGTAAGGGGGCTAGTACATGAAAAATAACAAATGGAACTTGCTTAGATATCAAAGGTAGGTGGGAAGAGGCACTTGATTAGATAGCAAGGGTGGGAGGATTTTTGATAAACTGGCTTAGCAGGATTCTTGATAAAACTGGCCTTAGCAGGCCAAGGGTAAGGCCTAGTTGAGAAGAGGGCTCAGAGGAGCCTGACTAAAGTTTGGTCAAGGAGAGAGTCCTTGTCAATAATATTAGAAACAATAGTATTGTTAAATAAAATTATGGGAGGCCATAACAGACTAGACCAAACCAAAATGGAGTCATTCATGCCAAATTCCACATAATAAACTAAAGCTTTAAGGAAGCATATGAACCAAGCGGGATTCCTCATCTGCTGCCCGAATGACTAAGAAATTGCTCATGCCAAAATTTGCAGTGTTAAAGATTAGCATTTATTTTGATGGCCATTCAGAGGAGCCCGTGGGAGCTAAAGGAGCTTTAAGACCCAGGACTCCCCAATAGTTTAGAATCATAAGCATTTATAGAGCACAATCATGAGTGGGGGGTCCCAGTAGTCATGTGGGGAGCTGACTGGCTCGTGGTGAAGTTAGCGTAACTATTCCTGGCATCTTGATGGATTTTTTCCATGGTGTCTTTAGGGTCCAGAGTGTGTGTGCTTCAGAGCAGGTTTGTAATTGCAAGTGGTCTGCAGAAATAACTCCAGGTTGATATTATAGATGTTTATCTTAAGCCATAAGGCATTCAGTTAAGGAATCAACATTCTGACCTTTAAATCAAGTCTTAGTCTAAGAAACAAACATCCTGATGTCCAAATCAAGTCTTAGCCTAAGTAAGTTTATGTTTAGTCAACTCTACTCTTATTATTATTACTCATAGGAATCCAGCCCTTACTGCCTGATCAAGCAGTTTTTCTTTAGCTATATTTCCCTTCCCCGAGCTGAGGCCCACTCTGTCAGGGGAAATCAGTGGTTCCCCCCACCCCTGCCATTTCAATTCCAAAACAGACCATTTTATTTCTGAAAACAGGAGATTCCAGTCTAGCTGAGTCAGCGTAATAAGGAAGTCCCCTCTTTCTTTTAACCCTTCTAAAAAAGTAACCTGAATAACCTGATGTTAACCAATCAGTTTTTTTTTCTATTCTGTTTTCTTATTTCCACCTTACAAAACCTACTGTTTTGCTGTTGCCTGGTGGGAGCTTTCATTCTATTTTGTAGAATGGAGGCCGCCTCCATTTTTGAATCGCAAATAAAAGCCAATTAAGATCTTTAAATTTGCTGTAATTTTGTCTTTTGACAGTATCATATGTGGTGAAAATGTTAAGGTAAAATGTAATCCTACCAAAATAATAAAAGTTGTGTTTAAAGGACAAATATGCTGCTTCAGTTTAAAGATTTTGTTTAATTAAAATTCAATAAATTTAAAATTCATTTCCTCAGTTCCATTAGCCACATTTAAAATGCTCAGTAGCCACATGGGGCTCATGGCTACTGTATTGGATAGCAGGGTTCTAGACCTTTTTGGAGTACATTTTCATACATATATTTGTACCTACATTTTCAGCAACATATATAACATTCTGTACTCATAGAAATATTTGGTTTCGGGTGTTTTTGTAAGTATAATGGGGTTATTTTGTATATATTTTTGTTTTACTTGCTCTTTTTACTTACCGTATGTTTTGGAGTTTGTTCTAGGCCAATATTTAGAAATATGCCTCTTTTATTTTAATGCTGCTTGGAATAGACCATAGTATGGATGTACTCTGATTTTAATTAGTCCCCGACTGATAAACTTTTAGATTATTTCAAAGACTAAGTAACTACATAGAATGCTTCATTGCTCCTTGTGTGTATTTGAGTATTTTTCTGAGATAGATTCTGAGAAGTAATATTACCACAATTTTAGAAGGTTTTTTACTCATGTAAAATATTAGTATATACTCCCAGATCACCATCCAGAGTGCATTTTACATTCCCATCAACAATACGGAAGAGTACTCTTTCCCTTGCACCTTCATCCACTTTTGACCTTTTTAATCTTTAAAAATTTTGCCAATCTGTGATGAAAATAATTTTTGGTATACATTTCCCTGATAATTAGTGAGATTTAACATTTTTTTATATTTTTATTAGTATTTCACTTTCTAACACAATGTATTTGTACAAAAATAACAAAATAATTGTCTAAATAAAGTATATATCATGTGTTCTTGCTTTCCTTGGTTCTCTTATTTTAAAAGCTCAGAAAAAGCTAGAAAGACTTTGACTACCTGTGGTCTAGTTGTTGGGGCTGGAGAGTTTTCAATTTGCATTTCTATTTTAAAGATTTGCATGACTATTAGTGTTCTATAATTTACAGAGCTGTAAAACTACTCAAGACAATGAAACGCAAGGACTGTCATAGAATCAAATTACACAGTAGGGTATGCCAGACAACACCTAGCATTTCATATGACACCCAGCATCTTTCACTTTTTTTCTGATAGATAATACATTTAAAGCTACTAGCACATTTTCCGGCTCATAATGAGAACTCAGTAAATTTAATTTGCTTCTCTTCCATTAAAAGAATGAAAAACAAGGTATAGAGAATGTATAGCATTTCTGTGGAACTACAGTTCCCTGGATAGGGACTGTATCTAGATTCACCTTTGTTTTTCTTGGGCCTTACACAGTGTTTGGGGGCATTTTTATAGGTATTCAGTAATTGTTTGATTGAATGGGTACAGTGTTCAAATATGTTCTAATTCATTCTGCTATCTGGGAAACCATATATATCATGAGAAAATAGGCTTGTTTTGCTTACATTATTATTTATCATATGTTTTCAGACTGAGATTAGAAAATATATTCTAAGCACTGAAACTGGTGGCCTTGCAAATGGCAAGGCTAGCTGTTACATTTCATAGTCCAAATTGTGTGAATATAGCAAAATAAAAAATTCTGCTCTATTACAATAGCAAATTCAACTTGGTTGTGTGAAGTCTTAAGACGTGATTATGCTGTTTCTCACTGTGAATAGTGATCTTTTTTTACACATGATAAAGCAGGATAGCATAGTCGCATAAATTACAGCTAGAATAATCCATTGCTTTAAAAACATAATTTTTATCAGCTTTTTAGATTTAGTGTTCAACAAAAATTTCTTCTTAAATAATTGAAAATAAAACATGCAGGGGCTAATGTAGAATGTAAAATGAAGGGGAAGCTTAGCTTTACTGTGGAGTCTGAGTTTGGGTGTAACCTAACTAGCTAGAGGATATGCAATTTCTGATTGACAGCAGGACCAGCATTATGCAGATTTTGTAAGGGAGAACACTCAGCTCAGAAACAGTGATTAGGGGGCTCTGTTAGGAATCACATTCACCACTCATATCTTTTAGTAAACAAATAGCACAAAGCAGTTCCTCTTTTGTTTTTATTAAAGTGATACTGCAATGCAGTTTCAGTCTATCAGCTAGCCATACATTTGTGGAAGTTCGATATTCTCACTAAATTAGCTAAATTTTAGCTGTGTTTCATGCTTATCTCAAGACCTTTGTGTATTAAATCCTATCTCGAGCTGTTCTCTTTAGTGTGTTTTGCTAGTGCCTTCCTGTCTTCTTCAGTGAGAAGCTTTATGTAGGTCAGGCTTGGCTTAAGCAGATTTCCTGAACCTGCGTCAGCTTAAGCTGGAGGAATTTTAATAAACCCTCCCCTGTAGGCGTGGGCCTAAATGAGGCTAGCCTAGTTAAGCCTGATCTTTTTCTGTTTGTGAAAAGAGCTGAGCAGAGCTGAAGGCTGCATGGTGGTTTCAGAAACTGCCTACTTAATTTGAAAAGAACAATGGTAGGAAAGGCTAGATCTTCCAATTTTACCTTATCTGAAAAGCTTGATTTGCTAAAGCTTGTGAAGCCATATGTGAAAATTCTCGAAGAACACACTAATAAACATTCAGTAATAGTAGAAAAGAATAGATGTTGGGATATCATAGCAGTTAACTATAATGCAATTGGAGTAGACCGCCCTCCTCGAACAGCGCAGGGCCTACGCACCCTTTACAAAAGGCTAAAAGAATATGCCAAACAGGAGCTATTGCAGCAAAAAGAGACCCAATCAGATTTTAAAAGCAATATTTCTGAGCCAACCAAGAAAGTTATGGAGATGATTCCCCAGATTTCCAGTTTTTGCCTGATAAGAGACAGGAACCACATACAAAGGTAAGCTTTATTTTATTTTATTGTGGAAAATTATGGCGCCTCCTATCTATTGGGCTTTGGCTTAGTTGTGATAGAGAAATGCATAGTAAGCATCCCCACAACGGGAGCAATGAATAGTGTCTTTGTTTTGCATTCTTGAAAAAAGAAAAGTGAGGCTATAAGGAATTTTTCTGCTGCATTTGATTTAAGCCACTTTTTATTGTCTCCCCTTCCCCTTATGTCTTCAGTTTCTAAAAAGTAAGGGTTAGGGAGGAACAAATGGGATGAAATTTGTGACATCACTTTATAAACTTTTTGAGCTTTATAATTAAATTATTCAATTTGCTTTTGAGAGATATCTTTCTTATTTCAAGATTACATTTCATTGGAATTTTTAATTTTATGTAAAATTTATATAAAGTTAGCAGTTTCAAGAGGAAACCTTTGCTTTTTTATGAATTGTCACTGTCTACACTTATTGAATAAGCATTGAATTAACAATTAGAACTAAGATCAATGATTAAGTGAAGTTATTAATGACATGATTGTGTATATGAAGACAGTCTAAATTATTTTTCTAACATATTTAAAATAAATGAGATGATTAAAGGGAGTTTATGCCAAATTAGGGATTCAGATTACTTAATAAAATTAGAAGTTGTTTTTATTCACTAATGGTCTAGTTTCACTTTGATCTTTGATCATACAAAAAAGGATAAGCTTTCTCATACTTCTTTGTAAGGATATTAAGCTATGAATTTTAAAATAGTATACCTATAAGAGCAACTGGGTTCTTTTATAAACAGTTTATTGGCTAAATTTGTGCTCTATATAACTATTTGTCTAGGAATCTTCAAAACTGTTATCTTGCCACTAATTCAAATTTTAACCCCAGGCAAAAGATAAAAATGGCAGCTGTATTCTTCTGAACCATTTAGGGTAATTTAAACAAATTGTAAACTCCTTGTTAGTTGGGGTCTTTCAAACATAGTTTACACAATGTGCTTTTTCTATTGGTGGAAGAGGCATTATATAAGGAAAATTATTGATTACCTGTGAAATTCCTTTGAAGTCAGGAGAGAAACAGAGAATAAAACTTTTTAACCAAGTGTATCTGTTATTTTGGTAATTTACTAGGAAAATATTGAGCCTACCTTCTTACCACATACTGCTTATTTCTACTTGATAGCACAGTAAAAAAAAAATGTCACCAGTGGGAATCAGGACATGGATACACTGTGAATTAATTCTTGGGGCCCCTGGTTAAAATGTTTACTGTGATAACAAATGATGACATTCTAATATGTTGGATGTCCTAAAAACTCCACAGTCAAATTGTTTTATGCCATGATATTTATTTTAAAAATTACACCCCTAGAACAATAGAAAAAATAGGCTTTTGCATTATAGGTATATAAAACTGTACCTTTTGGGTAGTATAAGTTTTCGTAATTTGAAAACTACATGTAGAAACTGTAGTTTTAGTTAGTTGTATAAAATATATTAAAAAATATAGTGAGTATAGAAGAGAAATATAAATATATAAGTATCTGTTTACATTTTGACTATTTGTGTGTGTGTACATACAGCATACACACACATACACACAGAATCTTTTGGTACATCAGTATTTCTCTGGTAAAAGTGATTTAATTGATTTATGAATTTTTATACGTACTGTTTAAATAATAACCAGATTTTCAGATTTTAAAGGGAAGACTATAAGAAACATACCACTTCAATTCTTACTTATGTTAGTGTATCAACACCGACATCTTCTTTATATTAGCTTATTCATTTAATATATTTATATATTTAGTGGGCTTATACTTATTTGGTTGACATCATCTTGAATCTTAATGATAATCTCAGAAGTTTATAATTAATCTATGATCTTAATGCTTCTACATAAATATGCCCGTTAATCTCACCAAACTCTCCCTTCTTAATAAGGAAAATAATACTGCTTTGTATTACTTAATGTATTTAAAAATATATACTTATTTTGTAAGGCTATTTATTTCTACACTTCACACTGATTTATGTCTTTATTTTTATAAACTCTCTCTAATAACAGATTAAACTGTATATTTTGTAACCTATTGAACCTCAAAGTTCAGATTCATAAATTTTAGAAGTCCTACTCTATCATTTTTGTGACCTTCTCTAAAGCTTTTTAAAAAAATTTGTCTTGTAATGTTTTAACTAAAATGGAATATTCCAGATATAAGGCATATTTTTAATTTACAGGGGAATATAATGTCTATGTTTATACTCTATTATGCATACTAATTTGGAAGAATAATTATGTGGATTTTTAAGAATTTAATCTGAATCTAGTTTTAACTTTTTCCTATTCTAGGTTTTAGTAGAGATGTTAATAGAAGCAAATATTGCCAGTTTGAATTACATTTATAGTCCAGTTTTATTTTTGGAAATCATAAAATGACAAAAAAAGACAGAAACAAAAATGATGGAATTTATATAATCTACAAATTGATTTTTCATTATATATGAATACATATATAAAGTGTTTCATTTGTATTTCTTGGACACATATCTACTATTTCTGGCAATTTTAATGCCATTAGTAAGTGACATGGGAAGTTTTAATTTTTTTTCTTACATTCTACTTGAACTTGTTACAGCATTTTAATCATTCATGTAGAATGGATTCTTGACCATGTTACTTATTTATCGTTTGTAAAATGTTCTCTGAATAATGTTCAATAACATATTTCCATTAATGTTCCAATAACCTCTTTTCCCTCTATAACTTATGTATTTATCAGGGGTTTTTTTTTTTTTATTTTGAGGCTGGCTGGTACAGGGATCTGAACCTTTGACCTTGGTGTTATAACACTGTGCTTTAACCATCTGAGCTAACTGGCTAGCCTCCCCTTTATAACTTTGATTTTTGAGTTAGTCAGAAGCATGATTTAGAAAAAAATGCCTCAAGAGACAATATTATATTCTTTTTTTTGTTTGTTTTTTATTTTGTTTTGGCAGCTGGCCAGTATGGGGATCTGAACCCTTGATCTTGCTGTTGTAAGACCACGCTCTAACCAACTGAGCTAAGTAGATAGTCCTGTTCTATATGCTCAGTTAACATCTTCATGTTATACATGAAATTATTTTTAAAAAACAGAATTTTATGGTACATTGTGTTTATAATGTCATGACAAATAGTTTTATGTCAAAGTTTAAATTATGCTCAAACTGTAATTGAGTTTATCAGGAATGCATATTTTATAGAAATTATGTATAAATTTAGTAAACCTTCAATATATAGACCACTTAAAAACATTTCATTAAGAAAATCATTTTATTTGTTCATTTATTCAGTCATTCATTCAACATATAATGAGCACCTGCTATCAAGTGCTAGGTATACAGTGGTGAGAAAAACCCTTGCTCTTGTGAACTTTACCTGACCAATGACTGAAACACTTTAAGAGCAACTGAGTCATATGGGTCAGGAAGGGAAAAGGGAAATGCCATTTCATCTGAAATAGGAAAGTTAAGATAACTTCCTGATAGCTGGACATATACCCCAAGCCATACAAAAATGTTTTTATTTCCTTTGGGCAAATGCAGAAATAAGTACCTCTCATAGATGACCTTCCACTGTCCTATGAGAAGTCATGGGCCTTGGACCAGCCTGTGGCTCACTCGGGAGAGTGCGGTGCTGATAGCACCAGGGCCGTGGGTTCGGATCCCATATAGGGATGGCCGGTTCGCTCACTGGCTGAGCGTGGTACTGACAACACCAAGTCAAGGGTTAAGATCCCCTTACCGGTCATCTTTAAAAAAAAAAAAAAAAAAAAAGAAGAAGTCATGGGCCTTGGTGGTTTTCAGATTGGTTCAGGAGAGCAGAAGCAAGAGGTCTAGGACCAAGCTATGGGAATAGCAAGGTTGAGGATGCATTAAATGGCTCTTTAGACCATTTAAGAGCTTCAGAGTTCAGATTAGGGACAATTGTTATTTCTTTGAGAGCATTAAAAATGACTTTTATTTCTTATTTACTTCATTGGCCTTGTGTAATATTTGTATTTTCCTGCCCTTTTATGAGCCCAATTTAAAAGTTAAGGATGGAAGAGACCTTTATGTACATGTATGAGGGGCCTTCAAAAAGTTTGTGGAAAAATTTGTATTTTAATTCTGTTTTTTCACAGACTTTTTGAAATCCCAATTTTAGTCACTTCAATTTGTTATTCCAAGGGTTAAAATTTGTTTCATGATTTTCTTTATAGTTTTAAAGCTTTATAATTTATTATATATTAAATATGAAATTATGGTATAAATAAGCTCTTGTCTTCATTTGATTTACATTCTATAATGCTTTTTTGTGTGCTGTAGTGCAAACTTGGATGAGGAGGCACAGGCTGGTACCAGTTCACTACAGGTAATGTTGGATCACCATCCTGTTGCTATTACAGTGGAGGTGAAGCAAGAAGACATTAAACCGCCTCCTCCACTGGTTTTAAATTCTCAACAGAGTGATACTTTAGAGCAAAGAGAAGAACATGAATTAGTACATGTTATGGAAAGATCTTTGTCGCCATCACTTTCCTCTGTTGATGTAAGAATGACATCGTCTCCATCTTCTATTCCAAGGAGAGATGATTTTTTTCGGCATGAGAGTGGAGAACACTTTAGGTCACTTTTAGGATATGATCCTCAGATCCTGCAAATGTTGAAAGAGGAGCATCAGATTATTTTAGAAAATCAAAAAAATTTTGGATTATATGTTCAGGAGAAGAGGGATGGATTGAAAAGAAGGCAGCAGCTAGAGGAAGAGCTACTAAGAGCAAAAATTGAAGTGGAGAAGCTGAAAGCAATTCGCTTACGGCATGATCTACCTGAATATAATAGTCTCTAAGATTTTTTTTTCAACTTGCAATTTGATCATTTTTATTTTGGCCAAATTACTAATTTGGGACTATCCTGAAGCAGCATACGTTTTTGAAAAATGTTGTTAATCTCTATTATGGAAAAACATTTTTGACATGATTTTCTAATTATTTAATTTTCTTTTGAGATATTACAACTTACTGATTGGTTGGCATGGTTATGTTTTTTCATTATCTCCTCCCAATTTTTTTCCTATGAAGTTTAATTGTTGGCCTTACAGAAGATGTTTTATTTTGATCGTTAAAATATATATAAATACGTATACAAACATGTATATTCTTTCAGCATTTTTAATTAGAACTCTGAAAGCTATAGTTAAAGGTTTTTAAGTCAGGTTAAGTTAGAAGTTATACTGAAATAATAACAAAAAGCTTGTCTGTCTAACATTGATGTTTATACTTTCATCTTTTGAAGAAATAATTCCTAGGATTTTAGAGATGGAAGATATTTGGAGAACACCTTTTCCCACCTCTTTAATCTAGAGGTAAAGAAACTGAGGTCCAGGAGGAACTCAGTGACTTACTGAAGGTAACAAAGCTATTTATGACAGAGCAAGGATTAGCATTCAATTTTTCTTTGTGTAATTTCTCCCCCTGCTCTTCCATAGAAGTGAAAATTCACTAAAATATTCTCCAGATTTGAAATTAAAAGCATTTATTTCATTAAAATTACCTTAAAAAATGTTTAGGTTATGAAATTAGGGAAATTGTATCAATTACCTCTATTCCCCCCCACCCTTTTTTTTGTCCAGCAAAATGAGATAAGATATTCGATTGAAGCTATTATATATTTTGGCTATGGGATTTAAAGATAATGTCTTAATTTGTTTTAAATGTCTTACTCTGAAAAATATTTATTTCTCAGTAAAAATCAGAATGAACAAATTAAAATTTTATTTAGAATAAAATAGCGAAAAAGTGTTTATTATTTATGATATAATCTGTAGTCATGTTTTTTGTAAATATTGTTATTTTAGTACTTGTGGAAATAAATAAAACCTCAATTCTTAAAGCACACATTAAATTTATGTTAATCTTTAATATGTATATTACTTAAGGATTTCTATTTTTGCTGGGGTTTTATTGAGGAGGGATTTTTAAGCCATGCTGTAGGATGAGAAAGAGAATTTCAGCAATATATGGGAGAAAGGGTGTTTCAAGTCAGAGTGAGCAGCTTGAAGAATGGGAGAAAGTGGATCAGGGTGTGCAAGCACAAATTCAGTACTAAGCCAGGTGACTTTAAGTGAGAATAGAGAGAGCCAGTTCGGGCTGTCATAACCTGGACAAGGACATCTCCCTGGACTAAATGGGGTAGTTGCTGGTTAGCTCCAGCAGAATTTTTACATGCAGGAATAAGCCAGAAATCTCCATTTTAATGTGAAAATTTCCAATTTTAAAATGTTTGCAAATAATTCCAAATGCTTTTAAAATGCTATATGGACAATGTATGAGTGGGCCTCATTCAGCCATTGGTCTTCCAGTTTGTGGCCTTTGGAGCAGAGCAGTGGTTCTGCAAGTGTGGGTCCTGACCAGCAGCATTAGCATCACTTGAGGACTTGTTAAAAATGTAAATCCAATTGAATCAGAAACTCTAGGAGTGTGGTCTGGCATACTACATTCTAAAAAGTTTTTGTTGAAAAGAAGAGTGAGTAAAGGTGAACTGATGGATATCAATTTGGATGTTGCTGGGTGCCAGATCATGGATTACATTAAATGCTGTTTTTAAGGAGTCAGACTTAATGTACAATCGGAAGCCGTTGAAGGCTTTCAGTTTGGGGAATGGTTTGATTAGAGCTGTGATTTAGGAAGAATGCTATAAGAGCATTTAGGGGCAGGCATTGTAGTGAGAGGAAATTAAATCAGAAATTTAGGTTATGGCTATAGATATGGAAAAAGTAAGCAAAACGAACTCTTAAGGTTCTATTTTAGCTTTTTGACTGCTTAACTTCATTGGCTGAATTAAGAGGAAGGCATTTTATACCTGCTGTTAGAGTTAAATTTTTTATTATAATAATGTCTTGAATATATATGATATATCCTTTTGACAATTTTATCTTCTCTTTTAAATCTGTGCTATGACTTTGAGTCTAATGAATCTTTTAATTCTAATTTGAGGTAATGTTTTTACAATATAATTCCAGGAAATACATTTTTATAGTAGTAAGCTTTAACTTTTTCAAATTATTGAGTGCAAATTACTATGAAGTGTAATTCATATTACAATTTCAGCATGCTCTACTCAGAATTGATAATGAATGTTTAATTTGAATGTTGACTTTGTACAGCAAAATCAGAGTTTTCCCGTGTGTTGTATGAAACATTAATTCTGTGAGATGTTTCTAGGAGAGTTGTGTGTTCAAAAAAGTGCAACGTACATCTCTTTTGGTGGTTACGTTCTAAAACCAGTGTGGAAGGTAAAAAATTATGTATGTACAAAATTACCCTTGAAATTCCTTTGCTGCCTATAAAATAACGTAAACACAGTCTATACAATCATATTTTCCCCAGCGTTTTTCAAAATTGCTGTTTCTTTGTGTCAGGTGACATAATTTGTTAGCATATAGAGGTTGTGTAAAATAGGAGTCCTTATTTGCACATTTTTAAACATAAGAATTACACTTATTGCGGTGAGTTTACTGCAGCAATTTTTCTGAGTCAATCTTGTTTAGTTTTATTTGGAAAAGTTTAAATTCATATAATTTTGCTCCATTGTCTAATTGCCCCCCCCCCCCCCCCCCATTATTGCGGTGAGTTTACTGCAGCAATTTTTCTGAGTCAATCTTGTTTAGTTTTATTTGGAAAAGTTTAAATTCATATAATTTTGCTCCATTGTCTAATTGCCCCCCCCCCCCATGCAACCATGATTAGCATAGTACAGTTGATTGGAATTCTGTATAGAAAATTACTTATTTGACCATAGAACCCTTTTGGGAGGCTGTTTATTATCTGGCAGAGTATCTTGGAATTGTGAGCTAAACATTTTTCTTTTTTTGTCTTTTTGATATTGAGACTTTTTTGAGTTTGGGGACTACTTTACCAACTTACATTAGCTGTTTTTGCTGAGAACAAGTTTCACTAAGGCAAATGTAGAGAAGGGAATTCTGCTAGTACCAGTGGAATATACTCAGAAGCACCAGACATCCTGCGTGCCATAGAGGACTGTTTGGGGCCATGAGTTTTACCTACAAAATGTAATGGTGAGAAAACATAGAGAAGAGTGATTTTATTTTTATTTTTATTTTTTTTGGTCTTTTGTCTTTTTTCCGTGTCTGGCAACGGATCGCAACCCTCAGTGTTGCCCCCGTACCGGACCGGGGACCGGCAACGGGATTGCAAGCCTCGGTGTTGCTCCCGCGCCTCGCTCAGCCAGTGAGCGGGAGCCGGTCTGTATGTGGGATCCAAACCCTCGGACGGGAGCGCCGCCGCGCTTCCCAAGCGGCGCACTATCCAGTGCGCCACCGGGCCGGCCCTTTATTTTTATTTTTATTTTTTTCCCTTTTTGTCTTTTTTTTTACTGACCGGTATCGGGATTGCAACCCTCGGTGTCGCACCCGTACTGGGGACCCGCAACGGGATCGCAATGGGTGTTGCGCCCGCACCACGCTCAGCCAGTGAGCTGGAACCGGTCTCCACATGGGATCCGAACCCTCAGCGGGAGTGCCGCCGCGCTCCCAAGCGGCACACTCTCCAGTGCGCCACCGGGCCGGCCCGAGTGATTTTATTTTTAAAACGTAGACTTGATTCTGTAGAAATATATTAAAATTGAAAAATATACTAAGTCAAAAGATCCTTTCATCCAAAGATTAGTAATTTAGATAGTGGATTAGGTTATTTTTGTCACCTTCCTGTCTTTCTCTTATCCATATGAACCTAAGTGGATATGTTATTATTACAACTTATGATTTTCTAAACTAAGTATGATTTATAATGGCATTCTGGGAAGAGTTGATGAAACTCTTTTATGTCTTGACAAATGCCAGATTTTTTTTTTTTTCTTTTTGTCTTTTTTCGTGTCCGGCAATGGACCGTAACCCTCAGTGTCGCGCCCGTACCGGACCGGGACCGGCAACGGGATCGCAACCCTCGGTGCTGCACCCACCCCTCGCTCAGCCAGTGAGCGGGAACTGGTCTGTATGTGGGATCCGAACCCTCGGCGGGAGCGCCTCCACGCTCCCAAGCGGCGTACTGTAGCAGTGCGCCACCGGGCCGGCCCTAAATGCCAGATTTTTTAAAGCAGTCAAATTAGATACTTTTCTTTTTTGTATAATGAGACATCAGCTTGGTGTTATTTCATATTTGAGTCATTCTACCTTGTTCTATCTTATGTGAAAATATTTAAAATTTGAGTTTATTTTCCATGTGCCTTCTTTAGTGTAATGTCAAATTTTAAATAGACATGTTTAAATAACTTAAAAGTATAATAAACTGTATTTATTAAATATATATTGTTGATGATGATGGTTAGATGCTTTGTTAATACATGTTCTTTTGAATATAATATAATACATTGTACTCATTTGTGTACTTTTTGAAAGACAGAGAACTCCAGTACTACAGAGTTAAAATTTTTTGATGTGGCTTAATTGAAATAAACTTATTTAGATGATTGTGTTATAATAGATGCCAAATGTTCCATATCTCAATATTATAATTAATTTCTTTTTTCAAATGTTAAAATCCATAAATTCTCAAAATCAAGTATTTCACGGTGAATTTGATTTTACATACTTAGAAATAATTAAATGAAATATGGTTGTTTACTTAACAAATACAAAAGAGTAAGTTCTTAAAATGTGCAATCTGATTAAACATTGAATCATGCTAAATCTTTGTATATAATTTTGAGAAATTGTTCAGTACATTTTTATATATCTTTAAAATTATTTGATTAAAACTAGAAGCTATAATTCAAATATGTATTATTTATTTTTAGTTTTTAATTGCTTTGTGAATAGTGGAAAGCAAAATGAATAAATAAAAATAAAAATACCGCTGAACTCAGCCCAATCTAACTAAAATGGATATATCATTAGAATTATACTTTGTTAGTAGATCTTTTGTGTTTTAATGTATATGTGAATTCACCTCAGTTACAAAGATTCCCCCCTCCCAACATTTTATTAAGAAACCCTTAAAACATGCAGAAAATGTTGAAAGAATTTTATAGTAAATATTCATTTGTCTACCACTTAGATTCTGTAGTTAATGTTTTGCTGTATTTGTCACATATTTATACATTTATCCATCAACTCTTTTTTTTTTTTTTTTTTTTTTTTTTTTTTTTTTTTTTTTTTTTTTTTTTTTTTTAAAA
>NW_007731808.1:67825-83205 GCF_000696425.1 Galeopterus variegatus | reverse complement strand
TTTTGTCTTTTTCCGTGTCCGGCAACGGATCGCAACCCTCAGTGTTGCCCCCGTACCGGACCAGGGACCGGCAACGGGATCGCAACCCTTGGTGTTGCTCCCGCGCCTCGCTCAGCCAGTGAGCGGGAACCGGTCTGTATGTGGGATCCGAACCCTCGGGCGGGAGCGCTGCCGCACTTCCCAAGCTGCGCACTATCCAGTGCGCCACCAGGCCGGCCCCATCAACTCATTTTTTTAAGAAAAATGTTATTTTTAAAAAAAGTTGCCAAATTAGAATAGTTTACCCCTACACACTTTGGCATGATTATTATTAACTAGAGTTCAATATTATGCATGTGTGTTTTTTAGGTAAAATTTGCATACAGTGAAATGCACAAATCTTAAATACACCATTTGAAGAGTTTTAATAAATGACTATGCTTATGTAGCTCAAAATCTTATCAAGATTTAGAAGGTTATCATTACCTCAGAAAGTTTCCTTCTGCCCCTTCCCAATCAATCCTCTGGCACCTCAGTCACCTACTGTTCTAATTTTTAAAAAATCATAGATAAGTTTTGCCTGTTCTGTTGGAATTGTACAGTATGCGTACTTTGTTTCTGTTTTTTTCCCCATCTTATATTTTTAATATTCATCTGTAATTATCCATCCTCTTATTAGTAGTTCATTACTTTCTGTTGATGAATAGTCTTCCATTGTGTAAATATATCACAGTTTGTTTATCCATTATCTTTGATGGACTTATGAAAAATTTCCAGATTTTGGCTACTATGTATAAAGATTCTATGAATATTCTTGTACAAATTTTACGTAGATATAATGTTAGATTAGGGAACATATACATTTAACTTTTAAGAAATTGCCAGATCTTTTCTTAAAGTGATTGTACCATTTTATACTTCCATTAACAGTGTATAAGTTTTTTTAAAATAAAGCTTTGCATGTTCAATGATTGGAATGTCAGAATTGAAATTGATGAATAATTTTTATAATATTTAAATTAATTCAAAATGCCACTGAGAATTTAGATATCTGAGAATATTGTAGTTTATTGATCTTTTTTTTATATTAGCACTTATTTCGTGTATGTTCTGACACGAGGTGTTGAAGAAATATGATGAAGTGTATACTCCTTGCCATGCTCATAAAGTATTCTGAAAATAATCTTTCATGCAAAGAAATATCCGCTAGGTTTATTTTCTACATAATGATACTTAGTTGATGTCTAATCTGTCTTATTAGTTAAAGCTATGGATGATTATCTATTTGAAGGGATTTGTATATTAGTGTGTAATGTTTGTATATTTTTTAGTATAATAAAAACTTTAAATCTTAAATTTATAGTGTAGTTATATGTTAAATGCGTATTAAAAGTTCTTATAGGTTTTGATAATTTTAAAACTCAAAAACAATTTACAAGACTTTATGTTCATTATTTGATTTGATTATATGAGACATTTTAAATTTCATTTTTGTCATTAAAAACAATATGTATATTTATTTATTTATTTATTTATTTATTTATTTTTGTCTTTTTGTCTTTTTGTCTTTTTTCCGTGTCCGGCAACGGATCGCAACCCTCAGTGTTGCCCCTGTACCGGACCGGGGACCTGCAACGGGATCGCAACCCTCGGTGTCGCTCCCATGCCTCGCTCAGCCAGTGAGCGGGAACCGGTCTGTATGTGGGATCCGAACCCTCGGGCGGGAGCGCAGCCGCGCTTCCCAAGCGGCGCACTATCCAGTGCGCCACCGGGCTGGCCCATTATTTATTTATTTTTATTTTTTTTCCTTTTTGTCTCTTTTTTCATGACCGGCAACGGATCGCAACCCTCAGTGTTGCGCCCGTACCGGACCGGGACCGGCAACGGGATCGCAACCCTTGGTGTTGCGCCCGCACCTCACTCAGCCAGTGAGCGGCTGGTCTGTATGTGGGATCTGAACCCTCGGCGGGAGCGCCACCGCGCTCCCAAGCGGCGCACTATAGCAGTGCGCCACCGGGCCGGCCCCAAAAAACAATATGTATATTTAAAACTGTTAAAACACAAAAGAATATTAAAGGCTTGGGTTTATACGTTTTTGGGTTTACTTATAATTAAGTCATCCAACCCTAGAGTGTCTGTGCTTAGGAATCATTCATTAAGATGGTAATGCCCACTATTAATATTAAATGACATTATCTCCCTCTTATTCTTTTATCAAAGCATAGTTATAAGCATCCTTCCCTCTTAAATCTTGCTGATAGGCCTTCAAGTCTCTTTATGCAGACCATTTTTTGGTATTGATTTGGGAAGTACATTACATGGTCAAGGGGTAAATAGATCAGAACCAAGTTTAGAAATAAAAATAAAAGTTAGAATGGAATTGTTAGGAGTGGTTAATCTGGGATGTAGCAAATTAGTATCTTCTGTAATACAAGTAGTCTAGATACAGGAGGGTATGTTCCATGACCCCATATTCTCAATGATCTTCATCTTACTTTTTGGAATTTTTCACCCTCTCCCTTTCCTGCCCTGTGGTCTACATGATTTATAAAATGGGGCTAAATGTGAAAGGGAAAAGGGCAAAATGTTGATGATGGTAATAAACATTTAGGGAGCATTTACTATGTGGCAAGTACAGTTCTAAGCCCTTACATATATTTGCTAAAGTAATGCTCACAATAAGGCAGTGAGGTAGGTATTAGTACAGATGGTCCTCAACCTACAATGGTTCAACATAAGGTTCTTCTACCTTATGATGGGTATATTGGGACTTAACCCCATCATAAGTCAAGGAGCATCTGGACCTATGATGATTTGACTAAAGATGGTTCAACTTTGATATGGGTTTATCAGAATTGAATGCATTTTCTACTTACTGTATTTTCAACTAATGAGGATTTATTTGGATGTAGCCCATTGTAAGTCAAGGAGTGTCTGTCTTACATTCATTTTATAGATTCATAAACTGGCACAAAGTGGTTAAGTAACTTATCAAGGGGTCACATTGCTAGTAAGTTGGTAGACTCAAGCTTCAAGCCCAGCCAGTCTGGCTCCATAGTTCATGTGCTTCTGCTGTTCTGCAAAAAAAAAAAAAAGGGTACGTCTAAGTCTGAGAATCTTATGGTATTTCAGAGTTAACTATGAGTAATTTTTTAATTCTCAGATTTTAATTATTTTCTTTTGTTCTATGAAGTTTTTTTTTCAGTGGGGAGGGGATCTTAGGAACAGTTATTCTTTTAGACCCTGGGAATACAACAGAGTATTTGACTCTTGGATATTTTCCCCAGCCATTTTGATGACCTTCTTTTTACCCCTACTTAAGGACAATCTTGAACTATTTAAAGGGGAATTACATTTTTCTCTTACATAACCAAATAAAAAAACAGTGACAAATTTAACAAAATGCTGAAACATACTGTCATTTTATTCAATGCCCAGTGACTAATGGTAGAAATAATACAAAAGGAAAACTAATTAAAATTGGCTAAAATTTTGCACCACAAAATTTTTTAGAGTTCAAAAACTGATCAAAACATCCCATCTTTTTTATTAATGTTAAAAACCTCAAAACTTAATCTGGGAAAATCAAGCTTGTTAAAACAACAAAAGTAATCACATGATAATCACAGATTTACCTAAAAACTGGTAAATTTTCTTGACTAAAAATTGGGTTAATACAATTTGATTATTTAGGTATGGAAAATATAACTCAACAAAACTGCATTTGGTAAAAATTATGGTTATAAAAGAACTCATGTTGGTAAAAGCTATTATCAGTAAACTATGACACATAAAAAAGTAACCGATGAATGAAATGTTTATTATAAAGTTTACTTGGGAAATAATTGATCCTGAAGGTAACAAGTCTTTAAAATGAAGGTAAAGATGGACAATAATGGAAATGAGCTCAGAGGTATTTTCTAAAGCTACTTTCTTAATGAAAACTGATTTTAAGATAATTCTGTTTTAATGAAGTATTTTTATAAACTTGAAGTCAAAGTGTACCTAGAGTCAAAACAGCAGTTTTGAAAAGTACATATTTTGGGAAAATGGTGATGAACAAAATCAAAACAGACCCCTTCCCCTCAGGGCTTTATAGTGTAGTTGAGAAAGCGGACATTAAGTAATTTGTTGCATAATTAATTCTTGACATAATGCTGAGATAGTAGGGCAACTTGATCTAATTTGGCAATCAGGGAAATTTAAGCTGTACAGAAGAGTAAGTAGAAGTTATTTTAGGTAAGCGTGTTGGAGGAAGACAGGTAAAAGGCCCAGTGGCTGGAAGTAGCATGTTTTCTTCAAGGTGGTTAAGACTAGAGGATTTTAAGCAAAAGGGATATATGATGTTTACATTTTAAAACGGATAGCTATCGTAAATGCAGAAAATGGTTTTAGGGAATAGAGGCGGCACGAGAAGATCTCAGTAGACCTGTTGGGAAGATCTTGCAGTAGTATAGAAGTCCAGATTAGAGGCAATTCAAAAAAAGTGGAGGCAGTGGAGAAGGCAAATAGTTGAGAACCATGTAGGGATAGAATTGTTGGGATTTTGTGGTTGGTTAGCTGTGGGACTGAGAAAGTGGAGAGTGTCAAGGATGAAGTTTCAATTTCCTGGCTTGAACAAGGGTGGGACATGGGAACACTGAAGGAGGAACAATTTTTGGAGAGAAGAGTGAACATGATGAATTTGAGGTGTGTATGAGACTCTCGTGTGGACATGTCTGGGTGGTAATTGGATATACAGATCTAGAGTTGTGGTCTTGGCGAGAGGAAAAAATATGTAGTTGTTAGTACCTTGATGTTATTGAAACCATAGGAGTAGATGACCTAATTAAAGTAGGAGTGGTGCATAGTGAGAGAATAGGGCTTAGAACTCTTAAAGGTTAGACAAAGAAGTATGAGCTGGCAAAGATGTCTAAGAAAAAGCAACCAAAGAGTTAAGAGGGAAATTTGAAGGGCGTTAGAGAAGCTACGAAAATGGAGTTCAGTATTTCAAGGAGGAAGTGGTCAACATTGTCCAGTGTTTTTGAGAACTTTGATAATCTGTGGGTTTATTGACAACAAGCTCCTAGTGACCTTTAATAACAGCAATTTTGGGAGAGAACTACTAGAAGCCAGTTTAGAATAGTTAAGGAGTGATTGGAAATTTGGAGAAATAGAGGCAGTAACTGGCATGTTTGGGTACTTGAAGTGGAAACAATGGGGGTGGACAACTTTTTCTGTATTAAAACTTCCCTTTTATTGCGTGTGTTGTTGCATCTCCCTGAAACATAATATATCACAAAATAATCTTGACCTTATTTTTTCATGCTATGACCTTTTCCATGGTTTACCTTGGGGAAAAGAATTTATCAAGTAGGAAGTCAAAGAGTGACTTTGTTAAGAGCTCTTTATTCCTCTTAAAACAATGCACTAATTCCTCCTTCACTTCCCTATTTTCTCTTAGGAAAAAAAAATTAAGTTTTATTTGGTCCTTTTATTTGAAATTTTGCAGTAGCTCCATATCTTAGTGAATACCTCCTGTTAAGGAGGATTTTAAATGGATTCCTGATTCTTCTAGCACAGTCAACACTTATATTCTATTTTGTAAGCATTTTACATGTTGAAATCTAATAGTTTTATATTTTTCTTTAATTGTGACAGAGTTTCTTATGAATTTAAGTTCTCATTTATGTCTGTTTTCTCCTTAAAAATTTAAGTGAAATTTTGAAATAAATGGTTGAGAGTCTGGTTTTAGACTCTGCATATTAGATAATATGTTGGCTGAATGAATGATGAGGGATTTCTGGTCAGTTGAAAACTCATTTTTATTTTTTTGATTTAATTAATTTATTTTTGAAAGTTTTTTTGTTGAAAGATAATTATATATGTTTGTGGGGTACAGAATCGAGTATCAATACATGTATACAATATGTTGTGATCAAATCAGGATAATTTACAAAATGAAATCAATCTTTGTGACCCTTAACTAGTTTGTCTCCAACCCCACTTCCCCTCTCCCTTTCCCACCTCCAATAACCACAGTTCTGTTCTCTTTTTTTTGAAAGTTTAATGTATTATTGTGACTTTCTTTCTTTCTTTCTTTCTTTCTTTCTTTCTTTCTTTCTTTCTTTCTTTCTTTCTCTCTCTCTCTCTCTCTTTCTTTTTCTTTCTTTCTTTCTTTTTCTTTCTTTCTTTTCTTCCTTCTGTTCTTTTCTTTATTTTAGCTTTCACTTATATGTGAGGACATGTGGTATTTCTCTTTCTGTGCCTGGCTTATTTCACTTAACATAATTTTCTCTAAGTTCATCCATGTTGCTGTGAATGACAGAATTTCATTTCTTTTTTATGGCAGAGTAGTATTCCATCGAGTAAATATACCACATTTTCTTTATCCAGCCATCTGTCAGTGGACATTTAGATTGATTCCAATTCTTGGCTATTGTAAATGGAGCTGTGATAAACATGGGAGTGCAGGTATTCCTTTAACATGTTGGTTTCCATTCCTTTGGTTATATACCGAGCAATGGGATTGCTGGGTCATATGGCAGTTCTATATGTATGAAAACTCATTTTTAATCTGATCAGAAAATGAGAATCTTTTCTTTTTGTCTGAGGTACAATCTTTAAATGTAATGTGAAATTAAGGGAGTTAAGCAAAGAGGAAATGAAGATATATATAAAAAAGTTTTGTCATTAATAATCAAATTCAAATTACATTAAGGAGATGCCATTTCCACCAATTAAATTGGTTAAGATGATCATTCACATAAAATGTTCATAGAAGCTTTATTTATGATAGTCAAAAGCCGGAAACAACTCAACTGTCTCAGTATTCCATATGATAATAAGGAACAAGCTATTGATAGAGGCAACAGCTTGGAATGAATCTTAAAGACATTATGCTGAGTAAGAGAAACCAGTCTTGAAAGGTTGTAAACTGTATGGTTCTATTTATTTGACATTGTCAGAAAGATAAAACTATATTAATTGAAAACAGGTAGGTAATTGCTGGGGGTTTTGGATAGGATGAAGGTGTTATTATAAAGGAATAGCCTGAAGGAGGGAGCCTTTTAGGGCGATTGTGTTGGTGGTTTCATGGATCTATACATGAGTTAAAATTTATAGAACTTTACACAGAGAAAAAGTCGATTTTACTGTGTAAAATTTTTAAAATAAAAAAATGTAGTTAAAAATTGGTAAGATGAGCTATTGTGTTTATGTAGGTATAGTGAAGTGGACACTTATTGGTACAGCCTTATTTGGATAAAAATTTGTCAGTCTGAAAATCTTTAAACCCATTGGACCAGTAATTTTATTTCTAGGACTTTATCTTGAGGAAATAACCAAATTTGCACAAAGGCTGAGTATAATAGTGAGAACTGGAAAAAAGGGTAGTGGACTAATTAAATCATGACACTTTCTTCCAATAGAATATTACGCAGAAATTCATTGACAATACTATATGAAGAAAATAAGAAACTGTGCACCATATTTACTGGTATATTAGAAGTATATTTTCCCCCAAAGAAGTATCTGAAAATTACCCTTTGTCCGGATACTCTTGTTATGGAAGGAAGGTCAGGAAACTGGTGGAGCTTCACTAAGTCCTGTGCCTTCTTGGTTCCTGATCGGGGTTATAGCAGTCTGAATCCTTTCAGGGACTGGTAAGAGTTCATTGGGTCATGCATTCTGGACAGAGCCAAGCTGGATATGAATTATTTGTTTTCTCAGAAAAAAACCTTGGTCGTTCTGAGTATAATTTATTGGTTGAAGATAGTCAAGACTCACTTTTTCATTCCTTGAATGCTAATGATAAAGATATGAATTATATGAGTTCTAGTAGTGAAGATGGATTTTCAAGTTTTTGGCAGATTAATTTACCTGGCTTGAAGATGTACAGGGTTAAAAAAATTTTTTTTTTTTTTTAGTGAATAACTAGCAGTTGATTGGCTGGTTAAAATAGGTGTATGTTTAACTTTAAAGAGTCTGCCAAACTTTTCCAAAGTGATTCTACTGTTTTACGTTCCTTCTAGCAGCATATGATATTTCCGGTTGCTCTACATCTTTGTTAACTCTTTATATGGTCAGTTTTTTAAAATTTTATTTTAATCAATCTCATGGGTGCGTGGTATTATCTCATTGTCTGTGTGTGTTTTTAAACAGCTTTGTTGAGATATAATTCACATACTATACAATTCACCTGTAATTGTTTTAAAATATATTCAATTTTGTGAAACCATCATTACAGCCAATTTTAGAACATCTTTAACACCTGAAAAAGAAACTACATAACTTTAGCTGTCACTCCCTCAACCTCCAACACCCATCCAGCCCCAACCAACCACTAATCTACTTTCTGTCTCTATAGATTTCCCTGTTCTAGACATTTCATATGAATGGAATCATACCATATATGGTCTTTGTGACTGGCTTCTTTGACTTAGCATAATGTTTTCAAGGTTCATCCATGTTTAAGCATGTATCAATATTTTATTCCTTTTTATGGCTGAATAATATTCCATTGTGTGGATATGCCAAATTTTGTTTATCTCTTCATCAGATGGACATTTGGGTTGTTTGTACCTTTGGGCTATTATGAATAATCCTGCTATAAACATTTGTGTACAAGTTTTTGTATGGACATATGTTTTCATTCTTTTGGGCATGTATACTTAGGAGTTGAATTGCTCTGTCACTTGCAACTGCCATGTAGTTTTCCAAAGTGGCTGCATTATTTTACATTCATACCAGCAGTGTATGAGGCCTCCAATTTTTTTTCATCCTCATCACACTTGTTTATTGTCTAACTTTGATTCTAGCCATTTTAATGGGTGTGAAGTAGTATCTTTTTGTGTTTTTAATACGCATTTTGTGATGACTACTAATGATGTTAAACAAATTTTTATGTGCTTATTGGCTACTTGTATATATTCTTTTCTGAATTATTATCTGTTCACGTCTTTAGCCCATTCTCTGTTGATTTGTTTGTTCTCTTGTTTTTAAGCTGTAATACTTCTTTATGTATTCTGGATACAGGTCCTTTGTCTTATGTATGTATTGTGAATATTTCACTCCAGCCAGTGGCTTACCTTCTAGTTTTCTTAATGACATCTTTCAAAATACCGAAGTTTTAGATTCTCATAAAATTCACTTTATAATTTTAGTTATTAACATTGTGTGCTTTTGTATTCTAAGAAACTTTTGTCTACCTCAAGGTTACAAATATTTTTATCTATGTTTTCCGTAAGAACATTTTTTTGTTTTAGGTTTTACTTTTAGGTCCGTGACGCATTTTGAATTAAATTTTGTGTATGGGGTCACCTAATGGTTGATGTTCATCTTTTCCAAATGGATATCCAGTTGATTTTGCAGTGTTTTTGAAAAGACTTTCTTTTCCCCATTGGATTTGCTTCACAGCCTTTGTTGAAAATCATTTGGCCATACTTATGTGGTTTTGTATCTGGCTACTATTTCATTGTGTTGGTCTATATGCCTCTTTGGTTTTGTTGGCCAATACCAAGCTATTTTGAATATTGTAGCAATATAATAAACCTCCAACTTTGTTCTTTTTAAAAATTGCTTTGGTTATTCTAGGTTTTTTGCATTTACACATAATTTTTTTTTTTTTTGACCAGTCAGGGGATCGCGACCCTTAGCATGGTGTGGTCTGCACCATGCCCAGCCAGTGAGCGCACCGGCCATCCCCATATAGGATCCGAATCCGCGGCTTCGGCGCTTCGCCGCACTTTCCCAAGTGAGCCATGGGATGGGGCTGGCCCACTACATAAATTTTTAAATCAACTTGCCAACTTCTACCAAAAGCATCTTGAGATTTTGATTGGTATTGTGCTGAATATATCCATCATTTTGGGGAAGATTGATGTAACAAAATTGAATGTTCCAGTCCATCAAATAGGAGCTCTGTTTAATTTAGATCTTTGTTAATTTCTTTCAACAAAGCTTTTTAATTTTCAGTATAGGGGTCTTAGATGCCTTTTGTTAGATATTTTTCTAAGTATCGTGTGTGTGCTTTTTTGGAGCTAATGTGAATGAAATTTTTAAAATTCCATTTCAGATTATTTTTTGCTGTTCTATAAGAATACAAGAATATAACTGATTTTTGTATATAGACCTTGCATCCTATGACCCTGTTAAATTAATTTTATTAGTACTAGTTGTTAGTTTTTGGATTCCCTGGGGATTTCTATGTAAACCGTCGTATCATCTGCCAAAAGGTATAGTTTTATTTCTTCTTTTCTTTTCTTTCCTTTTTTTTTTTTTGTATATTTCTTCCTGTCTGATTGTTATGTTTTTTAAGTTTTTGTATTGCTAGGACTTCCAGGACAATGTTGAATAGAAGTGGTCATCCTTGTCTTATTTCTGGTATCAGGGATTTCCTTTTTCTTTTCCTATTTAATTAAATGGTACATTTTAAAAGGTAAAAAATTATTTGATTTTTGTTTTGTAAGTCCTATTGTTTTGATAGATTCCTTGGGTCAGGTGTGTATTAGGTAAACGACATAGTGAAGGGCCCTTCAGTAATAGGGAAATGATATTTTGCTGTCTTCAGCTAGACTACCTTTTATGTAGCCATTGAAAATCTAGTTTACAAGTTAGGTGAGAAGCAGGAGCTAGGACTTAGTATGAGAATGTTATTGTTGTATTGCTTATGGGGTACTGGTCTAATATATAACTGCCAAGGGGAAAAGAGAGGAGGTGAGGTGAAGCAGAGGGAGATTTTGTCTGTAGGTCAAGTGTACTTTGAATTAATATGTGTTACAGTGTTTTTGCTTCAAAATGCTAAAAGATGCTATTATTTAGAATATCATTTATATACCTTTCAGTGTATTCTGTTTTTTGCTTTGTTGTGGTTTGTCTTTTTAAAATTGAGGTTTAATTTATATGCAGTAAAAATGTATAGCTCTTAAATGATTGGTTTGATGATTTTTGTCAATTGTATTTACCCAAGTAATCACCAGTCATAACAAGTCCTCTCCTCTCCCTTTTTAGTCAATTCACCCCACTTCAGAGGCATAAACCATTTTCTGGTTTCTATCACCATAGATTAGTTTCCATGCTCTGTGTTAGACTATTTGGATTTGCTTTTATATGGTGATGTTGGAAATGTTTTCTGAAAAAAGTACAGACATTTCTAAGAGGCTACTTTTTATCTCCTGATTGTATGCTACTGAATTCTCAGAATCATTGGCCCAACGCAATTAATTACTCCCTAACTGGGAGACAAAAATTTTAATGAAATTTAGTCTTATTCCTGCTTTGCTGTTTTACATTTCTTCTTATTTGAAAAAAATTACATACATATGATCTAGCAATTCCATTTCTGGATATATATCCAAATAAATTGAAATCAGTATGTTGAAGAGATATCTGCACTCCCATGTTCATTGCAGCATAATTTACAATAGCCAAGATATGGAATCAACCTAAGTGTCCATAAATGATGAATGGATAAAGAAAATGTGGTATATATACACAGTGGAATACTATTTAGTATTAAAAAAGAAGGAAATTCTGTCATTTGTGACAACATGGATGAACCTGGAGGACATTATGCTAAGTAAAGTAAGCCTGGCACAGAAAGACAATTACCGTATGATCTCACTTGTATGGGGAATCTAAAAACTGTCTAACTCATAGGAGCAGAGAGTAGACTGGTAGTCACCAGGGGTTCGGATGGGGATGGAAGATTGGGGAGATACTGGTCAAAGGATACAAAATTTCAGTTAAGGAGAAATAAGTTCAAGAGATTTATTTTACAACATGGTGACTATAGTTGATAATGTATTCTACACTTGATAAATGCTAAGAAACAAAAAAATTAAAGGTTTTCTTTTTTTTTCCCCAGAGAATTCTGCAATATTATTTTACTTTTCCTTGACATGTTATGTCATTGTTGAGTAAATCAGTTGTTGTCAAATGTGATTTTCATTGTTGGGTAAATCAGTTGTTGTCAAATGTGATTTTCACTGTTGACTAAACCAGTTGTTTGTCAAATGTGATTTTAGATTATTTTTCCATGTTATATATGTTGAAATAAGTAATTCCTAGAGGTCAAAATTTTTTACAGTGATTATTTTGTTACTCTACTTCAATTGAGTTTATATGACTTTTGGACTGTAAGAAATTTACATTCAATGTACTCATGGTAATGTTAGCACCTGACATTTGTATTTCTCAGTTTATAAAATACTAATATGAATAATCAAATATTCTTTCATACTACTTCTTAATACAATCTGACTTTTGTGTGCCTTTTTAAATTTAATGACAGTACTTAGACATTAAAGTCATCTTTAATAATGTAGCTTTTGTTTTATTTTTTTGTTCTAGTTCATTCAGCCCTTAAAGAAATAACAGTGTCCAAGGGACAGGAAGAGGAACCTGATAGCCTAATTAAATATTTCAGTGTTGTTTGGTGTAAGGCTTCAAAGAAAAAACACAAAAAATGGGAAGGTGATGCTGTTCTTATTATAAAAGGAAGGTCATTTACATTAAAGGATTTGGAAGGCAAAGACATTGGAAAAGGTATAGTGATATTACCTAATGTTTATGATTTGGCCTAAAATTAGTATATGTCTCTGGTTACACATTGAAATATAAGTGGGTTTTATAAAGGGAGAGATTAAGATGTTCTTTAATTAACTTTCATGCTTCAACTGTGTATGATACGTAAAACTATCTCATAATGGTTAGTGAGCCTTACAATCTTATGCCCTATGGTAGCTCATTGAGGCAAATCCTATCCCATCGTTTCATTTTCTCTAAAACTGCTTTATACAGTTGTCTTGGCACTTTTCTGAGATTAAGCAGTTTGTCTTGGTGTACTTTTTTTTCCTTTTTTTTTTTTGCAGAATGCTAAGTGACTAAAATTTAAAAAGATATTGATATCAGGAGTTCAATGATAACTAATTTCAGTGGTACTCAATAAAATTTTGAAAAACAGAGCAAGGACATAATGATTAGGCCCGACCTGGATTAATACATCTAAATTGGAAGTTACCATTATTTCTGTTACAAAATGTTGCCAGCATAACTTGGACTAATACAAGTTAGCCTGTAAATTCAGAATGCCTACACCAACCAGAGTTTTTTTGCATTGTTTCTTATTGTTCAATTTTGAGTGTGGCCCATAATTATAAAATCTGTTCTATATGTTCATTCATTCACTTAAAAATGTAGTTTATAGTATTTAGTAACTGTTGTGTGCCAAGAACTATGTTAAGACTGAAGATTCAAAGATGAATATAACTTATAGTTTATTGGGTCAAGGCAATGTAATTGATAATTAAGAAGCAATGAGATAATTATTTTAATGAGAATTTTTACTAAGTGCAGTGTGAGCATAAAAGGATCATTTAAGTCTGCCTACGAGGCTAGGGATAAGCCTTATAGGAAGCTTTTTAAGGTAATATTTGAAGGATGAAAAGATTTGGAGGTTATGGGAGAGGGGGCATGTGCAAGAGGGAATAGTATATGCAAAGGCATAAAGGGATGAGAGAATTCAAACTAGTTTGATGTTTCAGGAACGTACATGTATTTTTTGTGGGGGGAGGGACATTGGCTGGTTAGGGGATCTCAACCCCTGACCTTGGTGTTATAACACTGTGCTCTAACCAATTGAGCCAACCCATCAGCCCTGGGAATGTAAGTGTATGAAGGGCAGTGACAGGTAAGAGTTGAAGCTGAACTGAATTACTGCAACAAAATGTTTTATTTATTATAAAAATATGGAAGAACTACTATTATGTGTACAGTATTATGCTCAGTTATGAGAAGATTGAAAAAGAAAAAAGTGCAGTACACATCACATGTTGTGGGTTAAGGTACCTTGGGACTATATTTTTGGAGAATTTGTTCATGCAGTGGTGTTGCTTCTTTAGTGAAATTATATTCTAAAGCCAGCTGGAGAGGTAAAAATTACCAAAATTATTCTGGAATATTTCTTACCCTTAAAGTATAGTATACATGGTTTTGTGTATGTATAGTTTATAATTAAGGTATCTTCTAGTTGTGAGTGGCAAAACGTGCAAATTAGTCTTAAATCAGTCGGTTTTTACCCTGACTATGCAGGTAGATTCACCCGAGGTGCTTTTTAAAAAATGCCAGTGCCCAGGCCCTGACCTTGGATGCTCTGATTTATTTAGCCTAGGGAGAGGGAGTGGGCATAGGTATATTTTAGGTTTCCAGGTGATTTTAATATCTAGTCAGACACTGAGAACCATTGGTTTAAACAATAGAGGGGATTATATTGGTTTTTCAAACTGAAAACATCCAAACATAGGACTTGGTTGCTTAAGTATAACATTAATAAACATGTCAACTTGGAGTTAATTTTCCACGTTACTGCCTGTAATCCAAGAGTTTTTCTTTTAAATAAATTGTATATATAAGATTTAAATTTGTTAATTTAGGGACAAGGACTCTAAGAGAACTGAAAGCTGGAATAGTAAAATTACTAATAGTTTGTGATAATACAGTGAGGCTCAACTGGTCATCACTGCACAATAACCAGAAAAAAACGAGTGTGGGAAACAAATTTCAAGAGTTAAAGTTTCTGGAGATTAGAGATGTTTGAAAGAGTCAACACTATAGATCAAAATGAAATGTGAGATTCTGGAAATAGAGGTTTTTTTTTTTGTCTTTTGTCTTTTGTCTTTTTCCGTGTCCGTCAACGGATCGCAACCCTCAGTGTTGCCCCCGTACCGGACCGGGGACCGGCAACGGGATCGCAACCCTCGGTGTTGCTCCCGCGCCTCGCTCAGCCAGTGAGCGAGAACCGGTCTGTATGTGGGATCCGAACCCTCGGGCGGGAGCGCCGCCGCGCTTCCCAAGCGGCGCACTTATCCAGTGCGCCACCGGGCCGGCCCTGGAAATAGAGTTTTAAAGCTGCCTCAAAATTAAAAGATTAGGGCCGAGCCCGTGGCACACTCGGGAGAGTGCGGCGCTGGGAGCGCAGCAGCGCTCCCGCCGCGGGTTCAGATCCTATATAGGGATGACTTGTGCACTCACAGCGCTCACTGGCTGAGCGCGGTGCGGCCAGTCTCAAAAAGGACAAAAAAATAAAAATAAAAAATAAAATAAAAGGTTATTCTTGTCTACCATTTCCATTTAAAACTGAGGTTAACAGTAATTGGATTCTATGTGAAGATAAAACTGTGATCTTCATTAATGTGAAGAGGTCAAGACCACTACTGAATTGGAATGCAGTGATGGGTCTTTGGCATTTAAAAATACCAGCCAAGTAATTTCTTTGTATGTTAGAGCATTAAAATTAAAAAGTAATCCATCATAAATGATTTGTATATAATGTAATAATTAATATATGTATTAATTCCAAATTGGCCCAGATTATAAATTTTAGGTCAGTTTTTTTTTTTTTTTTTTTTTTTTTTTTTTTTTTT
>NW_007731808.1:64225-66825 GCF_000696425.1 Galeopterus variegatus | reverse complement strand
AACCCTCAGTGTTGCCCCCGTACCAGACCGGGGACCGGCAACGGGATCGCAACCCTCGGTGTTGCTCCCGCGCCTCGCTCAGCCAGCGAGCGGGAACCGGTGTGTATGTGGGATCCGAACCCTCGGGCGGGAGCGCCGCCGCGCTTCCCAAGCGGCGCACTATCCAGTGCGCCACCGGGCCGGCCCCTTTAGGTCAGTTTTAACAGGGCAAATTATAGCAATATTCAACTACTTGAAAAGGGTCATATTTTCTAAAATGAGACAGTCTTTAATTATTATTTTTTAGAGACAAAAAAGTTCATGGTATACAGTTTCTGCCTCTTATTATGGCACAATTACTATGTATTCAATAGTTTAATGCATTTAATAGAGCTTAGGAGCTTAAAATTCCTTCTGTGTGGTAAATGAGCTCATTTAGAGCAGACTGTAACTGACATTTTTATATTCTGCCAACACCTTTCACATGACAGCATTTAATAATGTTAACTGAATTAATCATAATTCAAATAAGCAAGCTTAATATTCTAAACTATCCCATTTTTTATTAAAGAGCTAGAACTTGGAATATCAATGGCCTCTTGCCACAACTGTATTTTAACTTTGCTATCTCTTGTGGAACAGTACAGTACTAGTTGTGTTAATAGTTGCTTCTATTGTTAATTCTCCTTCACATTTCCAGCTCTTTCTAAGTGGTAGTAGAGATACCATAGTGTTTCTCTAGTTTGTTCATAGTATAGGTGGGTTCATATAGCCTATCAAACTATTTTCTTGGCTTGATTTTTTGAGATAAGAGATGGCAAAATTATAAAGAGTATAATAGTCCATATTTTCAATAATAAAGTCTTGCTTTCTCTAAAGTGTATCTAGTTTTTATTGATGTGTTGTTTCTTCTGATTTTTAGTGTTTTTTTTTTTTCCTGGTACCAAATGATGTATTATGTTTTCATTCTGGCTAATGGGTTATACAAGGCTGTTTACATTCAAAGCACAGTTTTCATTCTGTACAGTTCTGTGAAGGTGACTATGGTGTCACTAAATCATCTTAGAGTGTCAGTTAATTCAATTAATTTTTTTTTTCTCATCTTAAAGGCATTGGATATAAATTCAAAAACCTTGAAAATACTGAAGAGGGCCAAACACTGATGATTGGTGGAAAAGAAATAGAAGTTATGGGAGTAATCTCTCCAGATGACTTCAACAGTGGCAGGTGTTTTCAGTATGGAAGAGGAAGTCCTTCTATCCCAAGTACTTCTCAGGCTTCCAGGAAGTGTTTCTCTAACCCTTTCAAAAGTGTCTGTAAATCAGGTTCAAAGGAAAATAGACAGAATGATTTCCAAAATTGCAAACCACGCCATGACCCATATACACCAAGTAAGATTTAAAAAATAATTTGAATATTCTGGTTTTACTGTCAAAAGATTTTTGGTATTTGAATTAGAAGTTTAAATTTTGCTTTAAAGTTTTCAGGTGAAAGTGTGTATTGTTTTTCAGATACACAGACTGATGTAAGGGATAATGTTGAAGCTGAATAACAATGTAGTTTGGGAATTATTTCCTATTTAAATGCACATAAGAATACAGTAATCAAAATACTTACTATACATGTATTGGAGGAAAAAGATCCAAACTATAGATGTATCTTATAAATACAAACATGTGTATAATTTTGAATAAAATCTGACATCTTTAGTGAGGAGAAAAATTAGTAAACTTATGAATCAGGACTATGATTACACTTTTGCTTTAAAGACTATATGCCTTGATCACATGCATTAGTGTATTAAAATATTGAATGGTTAGATATCATACAAAGAATGCAAATTTTACAGGTGAAAGTTCAGTTCCATTCAATCAGTTAATTTTCACATTGATAAATTTTTTAAAATTTATTTTTAATTGACACATAAAAGTTATACATATTTAGGGGTTACGATGTGATGTTTCAATTCAAGTACACAATGTATATTAGTCAAATCAGGGTAATTAGCATATCTGTCACCTCAGATATTTATCTTTTCTTAGTGGTGAGAATATTCAAAATTCTCTCTTCTGGCTATTTTGAAATATATAATATATTACTGTTAGCCATAGTCACACTGCTGTGTTTTGGAGCACTAGAATTTATTCCTTTAATCTACCTGTAACTTTGTACCTGTTGACCAACCGCTCTCCGTCCTCCCCTCTCTTTTTCCCCTCCCATTTTCCCCTCCCAATCCCTGGCAATCACAACTCTACTCTTTACTTCTATGAGATCCATTTTTATGGATTCCACAGAGTTGCTTTTCTGTGCCTGGCTCACTTCACTTAACATAATGACCTCCAGTGCCATCCATGTAGCTGCAAATGACAGGATTTAATCTGATTAAAAAAATGGGCAAAAGATCTGCATCAACATTTTTTTAAAAGATGACATACAAAAGGACAAAGGTATATGAAAAAAGGCTCAACATCACTAATCATCAGGGAAATGCAAATCAAAACCACAGTGAGATATTATCTCACCCTAGTTAAATGGCTATTATCAAAAAGATGAAAAATAAGGGCCGGCCCGGTGGCGCACTGCTACAGTGCGCCGCTTGGGAGCGCGGTGGCGCTCCCGCC
>NW_007731808.1:0-64018 GCF_000696425.1 Galeopterus variegatus | reverse complement strand
AAAAAAAAAGGAAAAAAAAAAGATGAAAAATAAAAACTGCTGGGAAGGATGTGGAGAAAGGGTAGCTCTCATATACTGTGGGTAGGAATATAAATTAGTACAACCACTGTGGATAATAATATGGAGATTCTTAAAAAAATTAAAAATAGAACTCCCATTTGATCCAGCAATTCCATTACTGGCAATGTATCCAAAGGAAATGAAATCAATGTGTTGAAGAGATATCTACACACCCATGTTTATGGCAGCACTATTCACAATAGCTAAGATATGGAATCAACCTAAGTGTCCATCAAAAGATGTATAGATAAGGAAAATATGGTATATTTACACAATGGAATACTATTGAGCCATGAAAAAGAATGAAATTCTGTCATTTGCAGCACATTGGTGAATTTAATTTTTAAAAAATTAAATTAAAAAAATGAAACCTAACCTGTTTCTGGTTATTCTTTTATCTAATTGTTCACTCAGCAAATTATTTCTTGATTGCCTTTTATGTGGTGGACCCGGAGGTAAAGCTGTCATCATAGAGGTTCTCATTTGGTGAGGAGAAAGACAAGTAAATTTGAAAGTATAGTATGGTGGATGTGGAAGTTGGGGGATAGAGTAGGCTTCTATCATAATAGTAGCAGAATAAAAGTATATAAAATAATTATTTTTCCCTTTTGGAAGTATTGTAGAAACATAAGTTTTGAGATCAATGGGCCTTTGAGATCAGTTAGATCAGTCCCTTCACTTTGCATTTAAGGAAACTGAAGTACAGAAAGATGAACTGACTTACCTAAATTCAAATAATCAATGGCATGATTGGGATAAAATCCCTCAGTTAAAAATTCCTAGTTCTGTATTTGCTTATTACAAAGACTTAGTTGAAATACAGAGTGGAATCTTCAGCTTCTGAATTTTCTCTCTTTTTATTAAAATATTTTGTCTGTCCCACTGGCTCTTTTTTAAATTTATTTTTATTTTTAAAATTTTTATTGAATCAAAATTGATTATACATATTTTTTTGGAACATTGAGATATGTTGATCAAATCAATATTCCCAGCATATAATTGTTACAGATGTTAATTATTCTATATGCCCCTTGTCCATTCTCTCCCCTCCCCCTCCCCTCTGACCCTTCTAATTACCCTAGATTTCTTCTTTCCTTCTGAAAGAATAGTGGTTATTCTGTTGATTTGTTGCCTAGATGATCTGTCCAATGTTGAGAGGTGTGTTCAGGTCCCCCAATATTATCATAGAGCAGATGATGCTTCTGTCACTCTGAAATGGGCTTTGTGGAGAGAGAGAGATCCTCTTCTTTTCTTTGGTCTCTGCTGGTGACTTTCTTTTTGTCAATGCACTCCAGTGGCTGGCAGACCATCTGCGGTGTGGTTGTGGTGTCTAGCCACTTTCGTGGCAGCCATGGTTATTGCGGTGGCTGTGGTGGGCCACCCACATGGAGGTGATGTTTTTGGCATGTTCCTTGGTGCTGGCAGTATGCCTGGTTGAGGGGAGTGTCTTGGTCCCTGGCTCCACTCCTTGGGACCCCAGGCGGGCCCCAAGGCGCTGGTGCAGTGTGCCTGGTTCTAGGAGGAGGCTCCAGTCCCTGGCTCCATACCTTGAGTCCCTGGGTGGACACTGAGCTGCTGGTATGGTGTGCCTGGTTGTGGGAGGGGGGTCTGGTCCCGTTCTCTATGCCTCGGGTCCTGGGTGGGCCCGAGGCGTTGGCGGTATGCCTGGATATGAGAGTGGTGTCTGGTCCCTGGCTCCAAGCCTCATGTCCCCTGGTGGGCCCCAAGCTGCTGGTGGTATGCCTGGACTGGAACTAATTTTTTGTCCTTTGCTTACTTCTAAAATGGGGGGACTTCCTGTGGGAACCAGTACTTGAGCTCTGTGGTTGAGCTAAACCACTGGCTCTTTGAACAGCCCTTCTTCTCCTCTTTATTCTCCTTTCCCTTCGCCTTCCTATTATATAATGAAGGGCTGTGAAGAACTAAAAAGAATATTGTGCTTATTCAGAAACTTGAGTTAGAGTTGTGATTTTGTCACTGAACTGGTTCTTTGAGCTCTTGGGGTAGTCACTTACATCGCTAATGTTTTGCCTCCTCATGTGTAAAATGCGGGTCCTGATAACCACCATAGAGATTTAGAAGTGCCTATTGTATACTCTGTCCAATAAATATTTCTTGAGTGAATGAAAAATTTTATTGTGACATTTATGTGTGTGTATGTGTATGTAAGTGAATATACATGTGTCATGTCAGTGTATTTGTGTATATATATATATATATGTGTGTATATAAATGGAAGCACTTTGTGTAAATGGTAAATGGTTGATTATTCTCATTTCTCTTACCATGTCAAGGATAGTATTAGGTTGTAGACTTAAAATTAATGCATGAGAGATTTTGTTAGCATTAAATGATGCCTCATCATTGTGAAGATAAAGGGGCATCTTAAAATTTGAACTGGTGTCCCATTATTGTGGCTGTTTACGTTTTATCTGTCTTGAAGATGGCCTTTTGTTAGATGATTTATGATCCTTCCTGTGGTTCTTCTTGCTTGAGCAGTATGTGATTTTTCACCTCTATCTTCTTATTTTCCCAATGTCCTTTTATAAAGATCCACAAGGAGTACACTTTTGCTTTGCTACAGGGATATAGCAAATCTGGAAGGCCAAGGACTAAATTTTCCATTTTCACTTCCTAATCCCTTACCTGACGGGAATTGACCTCAAAGATGAAAATTCCTTTCAGTTACTGAGAAACTTAGGAAGATACACAGAAAACTTGTCCTTTGAGTAATTGCTAATGGTAAACATGACCAAACTCTCATTCCTGTGACTACATATTTCCACATTAATAGGTATTTATTTAACTTCCTGGAACCTATTTTCATCTCCCCTTCTCATCTCCTTCCTTTGTCTTTTTGTTTATTTTTTTGATCTAACTCAGTTTTTAACCACGATGTGGACATACAAATATGCCCCAACAATAATTTTGAAAAGTTTGTTATCTGACTTCAGATTTATCAGTTGAGACCTGCCTTGTAGTTATATTTAATTTTGCCTTTTTGGGTGATATTTTAGTGAATCTTTTAAATTGTGTTAACATATTTCTAAAGAATTACATTTTTATTCAATGGTTACTTCATGCCGCTTTGCAAAGGTTCATGGAGAAATAATGGTGGACAAGTCAATGGAAAATTTATCATCCTTTCTCAGTTCTGATTAATAAGGAGTTATGGTCATTGTTAGTGTGTATTGGACTGAAAATAAAGAGAGCCTTTATGTTAAGTTTGGGGAGACTTTTTGAGCACTGGCAAATGCATCTTGGCAAAATTCCAACTGTGCTTTCAGCTGGGAATAGTTCTCTTTCCTTTGAATACTGAACTATTGAAATGTTGTGACTGACTAAATTCCTTATTAGACAATAGTGAATTTCAGTGGTTTTGAAGCACTTTTGGGCAAACGGAATTTGGAAAGCTCTTTGTACTTCTTTGCATTAAATCTTACACCAGTAAGGCATGAGATTTTCTTTTTAAATTTTGTACCCTTTCTTAGCATTAGTGTTACTAAATTTCAGATTTTCTTTGACCGTAAATGATGACAATTTTCTTTTGGTCCTAAAGAGTAATGAAAACAAGATAATGTAGTTGTTGATGAAGTGAAATTACAATACATTTATAATTGTACGTTTACCTTTTTTTTTTAAGATTCCCTTGTTATGCCACGACCAGACAGGAATCATCAGTGGATGTTTAATAAGAACTGTTTCCCTCTTGTGGATGTAGTGATAGATCCTCACCTTGTATATCATCTTCGACCACATCAGAAAGAAGGAATCATATTTCTTTATGAATGTGTGATGGGAATGAGGTAGGCAAATAAATCATTTGTTTAGTCTAATCTGAGTTTGATTTAACCCATAACATAGCAATGGTTTCTTAAGAGCTTGCTATAATGAGTTTTGAGGGTACCCCATGAATTTTAGTTGGTAGGAAAGGTGAATAGTACTTAATATATGCATTTATTCCAAAAGTGGTTCTCGATGGATGCCATGTGCCAGACCTCCTGCTAGGAGGTGGCATACAGGAATCAGGACCATGGTCCTTTAACCTTAAGTAGTTCATAAAGTATTTGAGTAAACAGATACATACAGTCAACCTTAATGTGGTATAATAAGAGCTCACTACTAGTATGATAAAGGATTACGGGAGCAAGTGGAAGAGGCTTTTAATTCTACATAAGAGAATTTTGGATAAAGATTTTTTTCTATCTCATCTTTACTTCTAAAAAAAGAAAAAAACATGTCCCTGCCCCCCTTTTAAATTGAGTTTTCCGATTAAAGAATAGTAGTATCTTCTCTTAAAGATATTTTAGAAGATAAAAAAAAAAAACCTAGAAAGAAGAAAAAAAGAATCAAAGGCCCTTGCTAACATGTTGGTATATTTCCTTTCAGTCCTTTTTTTGATTTTGTTTTGCTTTGTTTTTAATGCATAGGCTCTTGATTTTAAAATTTGTCATTTAAAGGTAGTTGGAAAAATAAATTCCCCCCAACTTTAAGAACCCCTTGAATGATGACAGGAGGCTAAGGGAATATTATCTCCTGGAAGCTTTTAACTAGACTCATGTTCTCTCTCAAATATGCTTTTCCTTTTGGAAGTCTTATCTCAGTTGTCCTGGGAATCATCTATGATTTCTTCTCTCAACTTCTGAATCTAATCAAACCTGAACTATTAATTATTTTAACCTTCTAAATATTATTTGATTTCTAATCTTTTCTGGCATCCCACTGCAGTGGCTCTGTAACTGATGTTGTTGGACAACGGCTCCTAGCTTATGTATGTGCTTCTGATGCTACTCAAATCTATCTACTTATAGCCACCACCTTGAGTTTTCTGAAAAACAATTCTGAACATGGCATTCCCTTACTTAAAATTATTCAGAAAATCTCAGAACTTAGAGCAGTGTTTCCCCATTTGTGATGCTCACTCTGCAGGAGGTTTGCGGGACCATTTTGAGGTGGTAAATGGGCAAGCCTTGTTTTTTAATTTCAATAGTAGTGTATTTAGTTAATGAATTATTAGAAAAAAATAGCACATTAAAGTTTTTTCACAGATAAATCATGCTTAGAAAGTTTTATTTTCAAATAAATTTAATTTAAAAAATGAGTTGATTTGAAGAAAAATAATAAGTAATAACATATAGTATCATATATGTGGCAAAAAATTGTGATAGTCATGAAAGACTGATATTTGGGAGATGCTGATCTACAAGGTACAGTCTAAGCTCTCAAAGATAAGTATGCTCATCTTTAGTTTTCTACCTATCTTGCCAGCTTCATATTTTTGTATTTCCCTGCTTGGAATACAGTTCAAGTTCCAACTATATTGAACTGCCCAGTTAACATACTAAATTCCTATTTACCCTTTAAAATTCTGCTCATCTTCTCAGTGAGGCCATTCTACTCACTTTCTTCCACCGTGAAAAGATGGATTTGTGTTTTCTCTCTGCTTTTTAGTATTATCTCATTTGTCTGACATTTAATCTTGTGTTGGCAAATTGTTGATCTAAAACAGTAATAGTGGCTGTAATTCATGTTTGTAATTTTTTTTCTCTATACCTTGAAATGGAAAACATATAAAATTGCTCATTGGTTCTTATTTCTACTAATAAGAAATACAATTAGCCAACGAATTATGCTTATATTTTTGGTAATATCTTTAATTCCCTTGGACTTTGTAACTTTTTTTTTTTTTCCTTTTTGTCTTTTTTCGTGTCCGGCAACGGATCGCAACCCTCAGTGTCGCGTCCATACCGGACTGGGACCGGCAACGGGATCGCAACCCTCGGTGTTGCTCCCACACCTCGCCCAGCCAGTGAGCGGGAACCGGTCTGCATGTGGGATCCGAACCCTCGGCGGGAGCGCCACCGCGCTCCCAAGCAGCGCACTGTAGCAGTGCGCCACCGGGCCGGCCCGACTTTGTAACTTTAAAAAAAATACATATATATCACGTATTTCTTTTTTTTTTTTTTTTTGTCTTTTTGTCTTTTTTTTTTGTGACCGGCAACGGATCGCAACCCTCAGTGTCGCGCCCGTACTGGACCGGGACCGGCAACGGGATCGCAACCCTTGGCGCTGCCCCCGCTCCTCACTCAGCCAGTGAGCGGCCGGTCTGTATGTGGGATCCGAACCCTCGGGAGCGCCGCTGCGCTTCCCAAGCGGCGCAGTGTAGCAGTGCGCCACCGGGCCGGCCCAAAATGTGATTTTTTTTTTGTCTTTTTCGTGACCGGTAAGGGGATCGCAACCCTTGGTGTGGTGTTGCCCACACCGCGCTCAGCCAGCGAGCACACCAGCTAATCCTATATAGGATCCGAACCCGCAGCGGGAGCTTCGCTGTGCTCCCAGCGCCACACTCTACCAAGTGCGCCTATATCACGTATTTCTAAGGGCTTAAAAAATATAAAGTTGTATAAAAATTTATGGTTTTATTAATAATATTCCTAATAATATTTAATTTTAAGTTGCAGTCACTTAGTAGATCTATATGATAATAGATGCAAGTTCTGTGTGTTAGGTTAAGTATTTGGTGTTTCATTTTTTTTTTTTACAATGCCAGGAGCTGCTTTAGTTGAAGACTTCATTTACTGCCAGAGAATCATAAATACAGCTCAGTATGTCTTGCTGATTAAAGTCACAATATGTTTTAAACCGTTTTGATATCTAATACTGAAACTGGTAAAAATTGCTCAACTGTTAGTGATGAGAAACACAGTTATAGTTAAATTATACAAATGTAGATATAAAATTGGGATTCATTTCTAATCTCTAAATATGTAACAGATGATTTAGATTCAACCCTCTAATTTCAGATTTATGCTTTGGTAAGTTAGGTGGCAATATATAATGGATATAATTATCAAAGACAAAAAAGATGTGTAGTAAATCAGCTGAATGAAGTACTAGGAGAGTCTTCAGTGTTATAATTACAAATATCAGTTTCTGGTTCTTGATGATTTTAAGGACATAAATATTTTTCTGTTGTGATTAAAGTAAATACAATTATTTGTCACAGAATGAATGGCAGATGTGGAGCTATTCTTGCTGATGAAATGGGTTTAGGGAAAACATTGCAATGCATTTCGCTCATCTGGACCCTACAGTGTCAGGGACCTTATGGAGGCAAGGCAGTAATAAAGAAGACACTTATTGTCACACCTGGAAGCTTGGTGAATAATTGGAGGAAAGAATTTCAAAAATGGCTAGGAAGTGAAAGGATCAAGATATTTACTGTTGATCAGGTAAGAGACTTTTAAAAGTTTAGCCTTAGTCATTTTTTAAATTTCCAACTTTTTAAATCAATAGCTCAGTTTTTACTCTTCGCATTACAGTTTTTCAAGTGTATGTAATTCCCCAACTCCTTTGCACAGAAGTGGAGTCTTGGATACATTTTGGTTTTGAATTGTTATGGACTAATTGTTTGCATCCCCCCAAAATTCATATGTTGAAGACTTAACTCTCAATATAATGGTATTAAAAGAGAGTGCCTTTGGAAGGAAATTAGATTTAGATGAGGTCATGAAGGTGGAGCCCCATGATGGGCCTAGTGCTTTTGTAAGAAGAGGAAGAGAAACCAGAGCTTCTTTTCTCCATGATGAGGATACATCGAGAAGGCATCCCTCTGTAAACCAGAAAGAGGGCCCTCACCAGAACCCGACCATGCTGGCATCCTGATCTTAGATTTTCCAGCCTTTAGAAGTATGAGAAATAAATGTCTGTTTTTTAAGCCACCCAGTATATGGTATTTTGTTATGGCAGCCTGAGCTGACTGAGACAGACAGAGTTAACATATCCTAATACTTGATAAGTGACTGTCAGGAATATGCTGCTTAAATTTTATTTCACACAGTTTCTGCTCATGATTTGTTAAATATTATCTTTTTTTCTCAGGACCACAAAGTCGAAGAATTTATCAAATCTACATTTTATTCTGTTCTTATCATCAGTTATGAAATGTTACTTCGTTCCTTGGATCAAATTAAGAACATAAAATTTAATCTTTTAATTTGTGATGAGGGGCATCGTTTAAAGAACAGTGCTATTAAGACAACTACAGCCCTCATTAGCCTCTCTTGTGAGAAAAGAATAATTCTAACTGGTCAGTATTCACTTTGGAGAAGATATGATGAAATTTTTGCCTAGTGAACACATAAGACTTGTAATATGATGCTTGACATCCAAAGAACTGGTGGTGTTAGATGGAATTCATACTAAAAACCTGTGTTAATTGAGTCTTGGTAAGATTCTGAATCTTCAAATCACTATGTAATTTTCTGCAGTCCAGATTTTAATGTTTTTGAGGAATAAACACAATGGTATCATAGTAGAGACTATAGGAGAGGGACTGGACAGCCTGTGCTTGATTCCTGAGTCTAACATTTACAGCTGTGCTACTTTGGGCAAGTTAATTAACCTCTTTGTACCTCAATTTTCTTATCTGTGAAATAGGGATAAAATACATTACAACTACTTGATAGTGTTGTTGTTAGGGTCAAAGGAGTTAATCCATGTAAATTTCTTGGAAGACTACCTGACACTTGGTAAGTGTTCCAGTCAGTTATTTTTATATTTATATGCTACATGTGCTTGGTTTACTACACAAACTCTTTACTACTCAATCATTGGCAAAAAGGACAGAATTACCAGGACTGGCTTGCATTAATCATTTGGGGTTGGATGAATGTCTGGAAGCCAACTGCAGTGATCCTTATATCTTCTTTTCCCTCTTTCCTTCTTGCCTTTCCATTCTCTCTACCTATACTTTTCATCACCATGTATATTCTTTTTTTATTTTTATTTATTTTTTATTTTAACTTCTCAATATACATTGTAGTTGATTTTCATGACCCTTTACCTGTTCCTCTTCCCCCCTCCCTCTCTCTCTTCTCCCTCCTACATCATATCTGTTCACTTGTCTTAAAAAACTCAAAGAATTTTTGTGATTGTTGTGCCTTCTTTCCCCTGCCTTTATTTGTGTGTTTGTTTATTTATTTATTTTTAGCTCCCACAAATAAGTGAGAACATGTGGTATTTCTCTTTCTGTGCCTGACTTGTTTCACTTAATATAATATTCTGTGAGTTCATCCATGTTGTTGTGAATGGTAGTATTTCGTTCTTTTTTATAACACAGTAGAATTCCATTGTGTAGATATGCCACAGTTTCCTTATCCACTCATCTGATGATGGACATTTAGACTGGTTCCAACTCTTGGCTATTGAAAATGGTGCTGCAATAAACGTTAGAGTACAGGTATCCCTTCGGCATGATGATTTCCATTCATCTGGGTATATTCCCAGCAGTGGAATAGCTGGGTCATATGTTAGATCTATCTGTAATTGAGGCCTCCATCATCATGTATATTCTTTAAAGCCTCGACAAAATACATACCAATGTAAATATATTTCTCTAACTCTTTTGTTGATGTGTCTAAAAATTTAGAACTGATTGGATGTGTTAAATAAAAGAAAAAAATTAGCAAGCACTGGTGCAACTTGGGGTGGACCCATTAAGTTTTTAGGGAGTGATCATTAAACTCCCTGACTTTATAAAATTCGTGTTGTCGATGTTAATGAAATAAGTGCATTTTTATTTTATTACATTCTATTATTTATATCGTTGAACAACTTTTCCTGGTCTGTTATTTGAAAGCTGTCTGAAATCATACAGTCAGACTATGCAAGTTTATATGTTTTTTTGACACTATTTATACTTATTGAAAAATGCTAATGTTTCTTTGAGAATTAGTTAGTCAAAAGTTATTGAGTATGTAACATATGCAGGATATATCAATCCATTACAATCTGTGTCAACCGTTAGGACAGTGAAGATCCCAATTTGACCCAATAACTTTGAAAGGTAATCATAGTAGGTGCCATTTAATGAGTATTTACTGAGTGTCAGGCACTGTGCTGGGCACTTCACTTACATTGTCTCTATTTTTCATTTGTAATTCCACCAGGAAATTATTATCTTTGTACTTTGATAAATGAAAAAAAGTACTGAGTTTAACTTAAAGAACTTAAACAATTTGTCCAGAGTCACACAGTTATCACAATATTAAAATTGCTAAAGTTATGGAACATTATTGTGCTCTATGCACTGTTCTAAGCATATTGTATGGATCGACCTCTTTGATCCTTGCAACCTTATCCCCATTTTACAAATGATAAATTAGTTTAAGTAACTTGCTTGGGATTACTCATGGGGTAAATGATACAGGTAGGATTTGAACCTAAGCACTCAAACTCCAGAGCCATTATGCTGTCCTACATAGGAATTTAGTACAGAGTTAAAACCAGATTTTAAAATTTATGTGATTATTAATTTTATTTAAACTTGATTTGGCTGCATTTTCTCAGTTTTAGGGAATTTGCTTGTATTTATTCCTCTTAGGGAAGAGAGTACAAAGTTCTATAAACACCTGTGATTGTAAAACACAAACTTGATCTTCTCATCACTTTTATCTCTCTTTAGGTACTCCAGTTCAAAATGATCTGCAAGAATTTTTTACGTTAATTAATTTTGTAAATCCGGGGATATTAGGCTCTTTGTCATCTTATAGGAAAATATATGAAGAACCGATCATTATATCGAGAGAACCTTCTGCTTCTGAGGTATAATTTAAAAAATAAAAAATAAGTTTAAAAAAAACCAATATGTTCAGAAAAATCATTCAAAGCTTAGGTATCATTTTAATTCAGAAAATTAAATTAATACAATGAATTCTCTTTTTCTCCACAGTCCTTCATCTTTTCCTACATTCCGTTCCTTATTTTAGAAAATAAGAAAATAAGGAATTCCTTATTTTAGAAAACCTGTCTAAAATTCATATATAGGCACTTCACAAAGAATTATAAATGACAGTAAACATTTAAAAATATTCATCCTTACTGGTATTGAAAACAGTAAACTAAAATAACCATGAAGTAACTTTTGTACTTTTCTATTGGTGTTTTAGTTGGTTGGATTTACATAGTAATGGCAAGTATAGATATGAGTACCATCTTTTGCTGGTTGGAATGTAAATTAGCACAACTTGAGGAAAGTTTGGCAATGTGTATCAAAAGCCTTAAAATGGTGTATATCTTGTAGCCTGGCTATACTACTTTAAGGAATTTATTATAAAGAAATAATAGATTTATTTAAAGACTTAGCTATGAAGGTAAAAAACTTGAAAACAAAATAAAGGAAACAAACAAATATTTCTAAAGTTAGGCAAATGGTTAAATTATGGTCTACATGTTATATAGATATTATATTTCATTGAATATGGTGCTGTCAGTTATAGGATATGTCATTATTTTATGTACATCTAAAGAAAATGTGCTATCAGTTATAATTGTAAGAAATTGATTGTAACTGATGACAATAGTTAATGTAATTAGTTGTTACATTAATAATTGATAAATTACCGTATCTTTTTGATTCCGAGATATACATTTTTTCAAACTGTAATTTCTTTTTTTTTTTTTCCTTTTTGTCTTTTTTACTGACTGGTAATGGGATCGCAACCCTCGGTGTTGCGCCCGCACTGCGCTCAGCCAGTGAGCGGGAACCGGTCTCCACATGGGATCCGAACCCTCGGTGGGAGCGCCGCCGCGCTCCCAAGCGGCGCACTCTCCAGTGCGCCACCGGGCTGGCCCTCAAACTTTAATTTCTATTTCAGAGAAATTAAAGTTTGAAAAAATGTATATCTCGGAATCAATAAGATAATGGTAATTTGTCGTCAGGTATTTACTGAGCATTTTTCATGAACCAGGAATTGTACAAAATAATGGTTTATGTGAATATTTAGTAGCATGGAAAATGTTCATGACATAATGTTTAGAAATAAGATTGCACTCATTTGTTTATCCATTACTTACATATTAAACACCTTAAGTAGACCAAAGTCTAAATGCTGGATGCTGGGGAATACTATTATGAGCCAAACTGATTGGTTCCTTGTTCGAATAGAACTTTATAGTTTGAGATCCTGTTTTTGTTTCAAATAAAAAAAATAAAACATTAAATATATTTGCATATGCATGCAAAGAAAAAAGACTGGAAAGATATACGTGTAAGTCTTGACAACAGTGGTTGTTTCTGGTTAGTTAAAATTGGTTTTAATTTTCTTATTTTTGCATAACTATTTTCTGACTTCAGTGAATTTATTTTGTAATAAAGATTAAAAATAGTTTTTAAAATGTAAGGGAAATTTTCTATGACTTATATAGGAAAAAATGTATACATATGGGATTTACTTTAAGCTTCACTATGAAGTTCTGTATACACTCAGAAGATTCTATATAAAGATTTAAACATATATTTTATTCATACTGTGTTTTGGCTTGAAAGTGTACTGTTATTTAATGAACAATGTGTAATGATTTTGAAAGAATCAACAGTATCCTGTGTCAGTAATTTCTTGTAGGCTTTATTTTAAGATCAATAAATAACTTGTTAAAATATTTGCTTTTCATAATTTGCTGTGTCATTTCTTTGCTGTTGATTTTAAGACTATGCACCATTGCAGTCATCACATAAAAGCTTATTTCAGAATAATTTAGTTTGTAAATTATTGATTTCTGATGGTTCTTCATGGTGCCAGTAGTCAAAGAAGGATCCAAGAGACTGTGGCTTTGCCCAATTGAATGATCATGCTCAACGCTTAAAGAGATCATGGTTGGTTTTTCTGTTCCCATGTTTGTATTTCATTTCTTCTGTTAAAAAAATCTAATGGGAAGCAATTAGTAAGTGCTTTATCATTATAAGGTTTATTTTTTAATTTTTTTATTTTTGACCAGTAAGGGGATCGCAACCCTTGGCTCAGGTGTCGTCCGCACCACGCTCAGCCAGTGAGGGCACCAGCCATCGCTATATAGGATCCAAACCCGTGGCCTCGGTGCTATCAGCACCGCACTCTCCCGAGTGAGCCATGAGGCCGGCTCCATTATAAGATTTTTAATATTCATTTTAACTGCAAGTATTTTTGTATATAACACTTTTATTTAAGTCTGTTATTTTTCCTTAGGAAGAAAAGGAGTTAGGAGAGAGAAGAGCAGCTGAACTTACTTGCCTCACCGGGCTCTTTATCCTTAGAAGAACCCAGGAAGTCATAAATAAATATCTTCCACCTAAAATAGAGAATGTAGTCTTTTGCCGACCAGGAACACTACAGATTGAGCTTTATCGAAAGCTGTTGAATTCTCAGGCTGTCAGGTTCTGTCTTCAAGGATTGTTGGAAAATAGTCCGCATTTAATATGTATAGGAGCTCTTAAAAAACTGTGCAATCACCCCTGCCTTTTGTTCAACTCTATAAAGGTAAGTAGTATATGAAACTGTCAGGGAAATGAGATGAGAGTTCTATGGTATGTGAATCTAAGAGGGCAGATTGGGACGATCCCTGGGGTTGCATTTGCAGGTTTTCAAAAAGTTCTGCAGCCTCTTCAGTATGGTTCTGCCACAGAGCTTATCCAGCCTTCTACTTATTCTTCAGAGCACATCCACATTCCTAGAGCTGAACTAGGGATAAGATGGGTTTGAGGCACTGCCTTCTAGTGTTTGTGCCCCATGACCTTTGGTACCTTTTCTAATACTTTGTCACGGTCTTTCTTCCCACATTATGTTAAAGAAGTATCAGTGATGGGAAAAAGAAAAAGAAGTATCAGTGATGGGAAATGTCAAGGTTTTGGAGAGGGCAGATTTTGTATCAGTTTGCCCTTATTTCCCCTCTCCTTTCTTTTCTCTGCCCTCCACTGCCCATAGGTACATCTGGGAAATAATACGGCACTTGTAGGGTGAGGGTAACAGGTATTAGGAGGCTGCATTAGAACTGCTCCATAATTAATTCAGTAAGATGCATGTTAGTTTTTAAAGAAGTGATCAAATCGTGACCTATAAAGATTTAAATTAACAGATTGGATGTTTCCAGTAGCTTTAATCTTTATTATTTTTTCTCTGTAATGTTAGCACTTTTTTCTCCCAATTAAAAAAGCAATTATGAGTCAGTGTTAACAATCATCATTTTGAATAGGAAAAAGAATGTAGCTCAACTTGTGATGAAAATGAAGAAAGGAGTCTATACAAGGGCTTGTTAAATGTGTTCCCTGCTGATTACAACCCTCTCCTGTTTACTGAGAAGGAGTCAGGAAAACTACAGGTGCTCTCAAAGCTCTTAGCAGTTATCCACAAACTTCGTCCTACTGAAAAGTAAGAGATCAATTTATTTTTATTTTTATTTTTTTTATTTTTTTATTTTTTTTGGTCTTTTTTCCGTGTCCGGCAACGGATCGCAACCCTCAGTGTTGCCCCCATACCGGACCGGGGACCGGCAACGGGATCGCAAGCCTCGGCGTTGCTCCCGCGCCTCGCTCAGCCAGTGAGCGGGAGCCGGTCTGTATGTGGGATCCGAACCCTCGGACGGGAGCGCCGCCGCGCTTCCCAAGCGGCGCACTATCCAGTGCGCCACCGGGCCGGCCCCATGAGATCAATTTAATAAACTGCTTGTAAGTGCTCATGGAATTTTAGCTTGTACTGTGTGCTTATTTCTCCCCTCCCTTTTTAAGACAAGAAAACATTAAAAATAAGTTGTTTTTTTCCTTGGGGTATAGTCAGCTCCCAGTGTCTTGTAAACATATTTAAGTTTTTATTTAAGAAAAAATACGTGTAAGTATATATTTTAAAAAACCTAGTGATGTGTTTCTGTATATAACACTTAACTTGTATTTCAGTCTCCTTCAAAATCCTTTCTTTTACTGTCCCTTAAATGCTAATACTCCTTAGAGATTGCAAATTTATATCTGTAGTCCAGTCCTCAATTTCCATATCCTTATTTCTAACTGTTTAATGGGCATCTAAAACTATCTTGATGTCCTGTAGGGCTTCAAGTTTCACATGTCCAAAACCAGCTTTATCATTTCACCATTGCAATTCTGATCTTTTCCCATTATTCCTTGGCTTGATGAATGGTACCATTATACAAGCAAGAAAGCCGGAAGTTATTCAAGACTCACTTTTTTCTTTACTTACTCAGCATTGTTAAGTCAGTAAATTCTGTTGATTTTATTTCTTAATCTCGGAATCTATTCCTTTCTTTCTGGTACTAAGATTTTTGCTTTGATTCTTATAATTACTGATTTGGATTATGATGGTCTCTTAGGAACTACTTCTCTCTTTCAACCCCATTACATACTCAACATTTTCCTAAATTATATTTCTAAAATATGAATGTGAACATACCAGTCTTTTCCTTAAAAAATCATTCAAAGACTCCCAATTGTCTTACAGAAATTTCTGAACTCTAGCACATTGGTCAAGACTTCATGATATGGCCTTGATATGGCCTTTTCTTCCAGCCTCATCTCTCACTACTCTTTCACACTCATCATGTGGTCCAGTCATACCAAACTACCTGCAGAACCTGTAATTTCCTCTACTTCTTACCCTCTGCTCTTAGCTGTTACAAGTTCCTATGCCTGGCTATGAAGATTGTGACCCAGTTTGAATTTAAGAGTAAACTTTTATTTCGATTTCTAACTACCTTTTTTTTTTTTTTACTGGATCTTTTTTCCCCCCCTCTTATTTGAGGGGGGGATAGGTGGTGGTTGTTGGACAAAAGAAAATGAGTGAACAGATTTTTAGAGGAAGTGAGATAAGGTTTGAACATAGGTGTGATAATTTATTCTTGAACATGTTGTAGAGGTAAATTCCATCTTGTGGGAGGAAGGAAGAAAGGAATGATGAAGAAAAATATATTACAATGATAAATAAAAATAATATTTGGGGGTAGAGGTTGAGATGGAGTCATTTTGACTGCTTGTCAGTTCCTAGGAAAACTGAATTCTGCCTTGTCCCATTAGAGAAAGTGCAGCACTTCGATTAGTGGCAAAGACTGGGTCTTTGTTCTGTTGCTTCACATTATCCGAAGAGATGGCCCTTTCTTTTTTTGAAAATTGTGGTAAAATACACATAACATAGATTTACCATCTTAACCATTTTTTAGTACAATTCACTAGTGTTAAGTACATTAACATTATTGTGCAACCAATCTCCAGAACTCTTCACCTTGCAAACAAAACAAATACTATATCTATTAAACACTAACTCCCCATTATCCCCTCCCCTAGCCCCTGGCAACCACCCTTCTATTTTCTATCTGTGGATCTGACTACCCTAGATACGTCATATAAGTGGAATCATATAGTATTTGTCTTTTTGTGACTGGCTTATCTCACTTAGCATAGTGTCCTCCAGGTTCATCTGTGTTGTAGTGTGTGTTAGAATTTTCTTCCTTTCTAAGTCTAAGTAATATTCTATTGTATGTATATACCATATTTTGTTTATTTATCCATTGATGGATACTTGGGTTGCCTCCACCTTTTGGCTATTGTGAATAATGCTGCTATAAACATGGATGTACAAATATATTTTCAAGACCCTGCTTTCAAGTTCTTTTGGGTATATTCTCAGAAGTGGAATTGTTGGATCATATGGTAATTCTATTTTTTAACTTTTTTGAGGTACTGCCATACTGTTTTTTATAGCGACTGCACCATTTTCATTCCCACCAACAGTGCACAAAGGTTCCAATTTCTCCATGCCCTTGCTAACATTGTTATTTTCTGGGTTTTTTTTTTTTTTAAATTTTTTTTATTAGCCATCCTAATAGGGGTGGGTAGTATCTTATTGTAGTTTTGACTTGCATTTCCCTAGTGACTAGTGATATTGAACATCTTTCCATATGCTTATTGACCATTTTATGAGTATATTTATGTATTTTCTTTGGAGAAATGTCCTTTGCCCGTGTTTTAATTTGATTTTGTTGTTGTTGTTGAGTAGTGGTCCCTTTTTTTAATATGACCAATTGGGTGCCAAGGCCAGGTTTTCTAGGGCTGGGCTGTCCATGCACAAACATCCTCCTAAACCTTTAAAAATATGTAGCTGGCCGATTAGCTCAGTTGTTTAGAGCACAGTGTTATGACACCAAGGTCAAAGGTTTGGATCCCCCCCCCCAAAAAAAAGTATCTAAAAGTTACTTACAGTGTTTGATTTCAGGCATAGTATTACTGTCTACACTTAAACTACTATGTTATCATTAATTTGAACCACCTGGTTATATTTTAGGTCTATAGGCAAAACTCTTGTTAGCACATACAGTACTTTCATGCATACCAAAATAAATTAGAACTGGATGGAGGCATGACTGAGAACTCCTGACTTGGCTAGTGAGTAGCCCTTTTATGGAATTTTTAAAAAGGATACCTCTCCCCTCCTGGTTGTTATGTTCATGCCTAGGCTTCATCTCTTGGTGAGGAGAGTTCATACTGGATTTTATGGAACTTGCACTGGGTGCAGCTTGCCCTCTGCCATACATGGCAGCCTTGTCTATATATTTCAACTGCTTGGGCCCAGCCTGGTGGCCATAAAAATAATCTTGTTTCAAAATGGTATGTACTTGTGTTTGTGGGGGGGTAGTACTCTATACCTCTAAAAGGGGATTGTCCAAGACCGTCACCTATTCCATCAATCTACATTTAGCTATGTAAGAACTTGTTTGGGGAAAATATTATAGAGCACAATTTCCTTCTGTCCACTAAAAACTGTATCAGAAAACCATGTTTAGGTAATGCTGTTCATTCCCATAATAGAATAGAAAAAGGAAAGAAAAAAATGAGCAAGCTAGCTATTTTTTCAGCAGCCCTTGTGTAAGTTCATCTCATTTTGGTTTCATCGCCTTTTTACAATTATTCCCGAGAATATAATATGTGCCCATATTGAAATATGAGTATAGGAGTTGTGGTAAACTGCTAAAGTGATCTTCAGTTCTCCCCCTCCCTGTATCCTCCATGTTTTCAGCCATCTTCCATGTTTCTTTGCTGGGTAACTTCAGTGATCTCTCACTCTGACTCAGCCATGTGACTTGCATTGGCTCATGGGATGTTGGCAAATGTGGCAAATGTGGCGTAAGAGGAGGCTAAAAAATCTTGTGCAGTAGGGCTTGTCCTCCATTGTGGTCCCTGGAACCTTTCTTCTACCATGTAAATAAGTCTGCTAGAGGGTGAGAGACTTTGTGGAACAGAGATAAAACTTCCCAGCTGAGGGCCCAACTGGATGAGCCAGACCCCTGGCATCTGACTTCAGATGGTTGTTAGCTCAGCCAAGACCAGCAGAGGAACCTCCTACCTGAGCCCAGCCCAAGTTGCCAACGTACAGAACTGTGAGCTAAATATAACATAAATGGTTGTTTTAAGCTACTGAAATTTGGGGTGGTTTTTTTTATATAGCAAATGGTAACTAATACAAGAACACAAATATAAATTATTATTGGATTGTCTTTACCTTGTTCATATAGATAACTGAGAAAATAACTTATAAGTTGCCTTACTTAAAAAATTTCTAATGCTAATAATTATTTCACTAGCCATAAAATTAATCAGCCCAGAATGAGGGTCTAAGGTCTTCTTAGGCCTTTTCTGGGCCTGTGCCAATTCCTTTGTATATATGGTTGCTTTTAAATATCTTAATCTCGGGCCGGCCCGGTGGCGCACTGGATAGTGCGCTGCTTGGGAAGCGCGGCGGCGCTCCCGCCCGAGGGTTCGGATCCCACATACAGACCGGTTCCCGCTCGCTGGCTGAGCGAGGCGCGGGAGCAACACCGAGGCTTGCAATCCCGTTGCCGGTCCCCGGTCCGGTACGGGGGCAACACTGAGGGTTGCGATCCGTTGCTGGATACGGAAAAAAGACAAAAAGACAAAAATAAAATAAAATAAAATAAAATAAATAAATAAATAAATAAATATCTTAATCTCTGTAAGAGTCGTCTTCTTGGGACCTTAGCTGTTCTCAATTAGTAATTTCTTACCCCAGAAGTCTGTGGTTTTCACAAACCATGCCTGCTACTTTTGCGGCTTCCCTTAGCCTGAGATCCCAGTCACTTTTGGTCCTTTGAATCCAAATTAGGTGTCACAGAGACCCTCAGGCAACCTGTAGACCGGCTAGAGTGTTGCAAATTCAGTCTATTCTACTGTCTCCAGTTCACAGAAGAGAACTGGGGACTGAGCTGCCACATCCCAAAGCATCCCCCAAAACTTGCAGCACAGAGGAGGAGGGGGTGGAACAAGGACAAATAAAAATAGTATGAAATTTCCTACTTTTTAAAATGTGGCTTTTTCCTAATTGGGTGTTAGCTTGGTTGCTGTAGATCTTTGACTGGTTTCCAGAGCTTGCTTGGTAAAGTTATTTTAGTCAGTTCCCACTCGTTATTTAATGTTTCCATGGGAAAAGAGGAGCTGGAGCTTCCTACTCCATCATCTTGCTGACATCACTTCTATAGTCCATTTTTTACATTATCTAATGACTTATGGTTCATGAGAATTTAGCGCTCTTATGTCCTCCCTTCACCTTCTGTCTTTCCAGTTATGTTATAACTTTTAGTTAAATTAAGATTTAATTTAATATTTATGTTATTGCAACTAAATTGTTGTTTATTGTGAAGCTGGATGGTTTACCATGATTACATTTCCTTTATTGAATAACTGCTCTCCGGCCCCCTGTCAGCTGTTAATTGCTTTTTACATCCTCCTCCCATCTGCTTTGTTTTTTGTAGCTGTCTCAAAGTCTTGTACCCTTCAGTAGCTTTTCAGTAGTTTCCCTATTAGGCTCTAAGTTCTTTTGTATTTTCTTTGTCTTCTTTCTGAGTCCTCTGCTCTCCTGCTACAATTTAAACTGGTCGTTCTCCAGTCTTGTTACATAACTGTTCTTTAGCCATCACCTATAAATTCCTTTTTCTTCTCTCCTGTGTTAGATCTTCACATTTTGCTAGTTTCACGCTTTTCTGGATCACATCCTACAGTAGTTTCCTAAGAAAGAGAAGATGGGAGAGAAATCTTTTTAATTTTTTGCATATCTGAAATGGTCTTTATTCTACCCTAGCACTGACAACTTGCCTGGTTATAAAATTCTAAATTGAAATAATATTCTTTTAGAATTCTGAAGGCATTGCTTTACATGTCTTCTTGCTTTTAGAGTTACTTTTAAGAAGTCTGATGCTTTTCAGATTTCCATCCCTTTGAATAAACCTGTTTTTTCTTCATGAAAACTTTAGCAACTTTTCTTCATTACTCATACTTTGAGTTATAATCCTAATGTGCTTTGATATGAGTCATTGACTCATTGAGCTAGGAACTTTACTATGTCCTTTTAATCTGAAAACTATGTCTGGGAAATATTCTCTTCGTTTCTCTTAAAACAATTTCTTTCCTTTGTTTTCTTTGGAATTTCTGTCAAATATTGAACGTCATGAATTGATTCTCTAATTCTTTTATTTTTTCTCTCATATTGGTCATCACTTTTTAGTGTTTTTCCTGACAACTCTTATTATCTTCCAACTATCATGGTAAATTTCGAAGATATTTTTCTTTCTTTCTTTTTATTTTATTTTTTTGGTTGTTGGCCAGTAGGGGATCCAAACCTTTGACCTTGGTGTTGTTAACACCGTGCTCTAATCAACTGAACTAACTGGCCAGCCCTAAGATATTTTTCTTATTCTTGATTGGTCTTTTAAAAATTGCATTCTATTCTTGTGAATGCTGTCTCTTATTTGAGGATATTAATTATTTTCTTAAAGTTGTTTTCTGTTTCTTCTATTGCTTTGTTTTATTAAGAGTGTGGTGATGTGTTCAGCAGGCGCGTGCCGCCTGGCCCTCCAGACTTTCCGTCCGCCCCTCCCCCGCCCGCCGCTGTCACCCGGGAAACCGGCCGCGATCCCCGCAGATCTGAAGCCGGTTTCATGGCAGCCACGGAGAAAGCAGTTTTGGGGCCACTGGTGGGGGCAGTGGACCAGGGAACCAGCTCGACGCGCTTTTTGGTTTTCAATTCAAAAACAGCAGAACTACTTAGTCATCATCAAGTAGAAATAAAACAAAAGTTTCCAAGAGAAGGATGGGTGGAACAAGACCCTAAGGAAATTCTGCTGTCTGTCTATGAGTGTATAGAGAAAACGTGTGAGAAACTTGGACTGCTCAATATTGATATTTCCAACATAAAAGCTATTGGTGTGAGCAACCAGCGGGAAACCACTGTAGTCTGGGACAAGTTAACCGGAGAGCCTCTCTACAGTGCCGTGGTGTGGCTTGATCTGAGAACCCAGTCTACCGTTGAGACTCTTAGTAAACGAATTCCAGGAAACAATAACTTTGTCAAGTCCAAGACAGGCCTTCCGCTTAGCACTTACTTCAGTGCAGTGAAACTTCGTTGGCTCCTTGACAATGTGAGAAAAGTTCAAAAGGCTGTTGAAGAAAATAGAGCTCTTTTTGGGACCATTGATTCATGGCTTATTTGGAGTTTGACAGGAGGAGTCAATGGAGGTGTCCACTGTACGGATGTAACAAATGCAAGCAGGACAATGCTTTTCAATATTCATTCTTTGGAATGGGATAAAGAACTCTGCGAATTTTTTGAGATTCCAATGGGAATTCTTCCAAATGTTCGGAGTTCTTCTGAGATCTATGGCCTAATGAAAGCTGGGGCCTTGGAAGGTGTGCCAATATCTGGGTGTTTGGGAGACCAGTCTGCTGCATTGGTGGGACAAATGTGTTTCCAGGATGGACAAGCCAAAAACACGTATGGAACAGGATGTTTTCTACTGTGTAATACAGGCCGTAAGTGTGTATTTTCTGAACATGGCCTTCTAACAACAGTGGCTTACAAACTTGGCAGAGACAAACCAGTCTATTATGCGTTGGAAGGTTCTGTAGCTATAGCTGGTGCTGTTGTTCACTGGCTAAGAGACAATCTTGGAATTATAAAGACCTCAGAGGAAATTGAGAAACTGGCCAAAGAAGTAGGTACTTCTTATGGCTGCTACTTCGTTCCAGCATTTTCAGGGCTATATGCACCTTATTGGGAGCCCAGTGCACGAGGGATAATCTGTGGACTCACTCAGTTCACCAATAAATGCCACGTTGCTTTCGCTGCATTAGAAGCTGTTTGTTTCCAAACCCGAGAGATTTTGGAAGCCATGAATCGCGACTGTGGAATTCCACTCAGTCATTTGCAGGTAGATGGAGGAATGACCAACAATAAAATTCTTATGCAGCTACAAGCAGACATTCTGTATATTCCAGTAGTGAAGACCTCCATGCCAGAAACAACTGCACTGGGTGCTGCAATGGCAGCTGGTGCTGCAGAAGGGGTCTGCGTGTGGAGTCTTGAGCCTGAAGACTTGTCAGCTGTCACTGTGGAGCGCTTCGAACCTCAGATCAACGCGGAGGAAAGTGAAATTCGTTATTCTACATGGAAGAAAGCTGTGATGAAGTCAATGGGTTGGGTTACATCTCAGTCTCCAGAAAGTGGTGACCCTAGTATCTTCTGTAGTCTGCCCTTGGGCTTTTTTATAGTGAGTAGCATGGTAATCTTAATTGGAGCAAGGTACATCTCAGGTATCCCATAAGTAATACCAACTCATGGATTCCCAAGATGTGAACTTTTTACTAAGGATTCCAGCAATTCTATCTCAATGTGATGACACTACTCATAGACACTGGTTTTATTTATAAGCCACTTGCTGCACGACCCTCCAAATAGACCTGTGACTTGAAATAAAGAAAATGCAGCAAAAAGAATGCTATAAAAATGTTTGGTGTGTTTTTTAACATTGATAATTAAGGTTGGGCTGGCCACTTTTGGGGTTGACCCCTACATTGCCATAACATTCTGCCCCATTCCCTCTAAGATGTAGGAGGAATTCAGATCCTGTCCATTGGAATCTTCCATCAAACATTCAAATGCTAGTGAGTCAGGAATTTGATTCTCTGTACTATATACACACGATTAAGGGGTTATTACTAACCTGCTAAAAATGAGAGACTGTTTGTTTTTAACAGACCCCAGAAGTCTTCCTTGCTACATATTAGAATTCCACAACATTTTCACTGAATGTTTAAATAGCAACCTCAACTAAATTATTAAAATGGAAGTGGGGCTGGCTGGGTAGCTCAGTTGATTAGAGCATAGCGTTGATAAAACAAAGGTCAAGGGTTTGGATCCCATATCAAACAGCTGCCAAAAAAGGAAAAAAACGTAATTAGAATGGAAATGTAGTACTCTTCATAGCTTTGATATTTTTCTGAAAATTATTTGCCAAAACTGAAATTCTTCGGGCATTTTACATGGTCTCACTAATTATAGTGACTTCCTTTCTAGGTCTTATAGGGAAGGACACTTTTCCCCTACATCTCTCCATTTTGTATTTTTTTACTTTGTATGTATAATGGACATGCCTATATATTTTATATACTGAGGCAGCCCATTTATAAATTAAGAGCACATTGTATTCCGTAGGTTATAACAGGGCTGGTCTTAAGTGGACTATTGTGTATATAAATATTTGGGGGAAAACAGCTGTATATACATTTTTGGGCAATGGTTATGCATATTATTTACCAGGAGAATTTTTTCTTAAAAAGCCAACATTTAAAATTTAAGTATATGTTCTATGTCAATAAAAGAAAATGTATTTTATTGTGACTTCAACTATATTTCTTATAGCTTTCCTTTTAATTATCTTAGCTGGATATATGTTTAAAAAAAAAAGAAAAAACCTGTGGAATACTACAGTAAATATTGTTTTCAAACACAATCACTAGTCCAAATAAAGTTGTTTTTCCTTTGAAAAAAAAGTGTGATAGAAAAACGTAAATTGAACACTGCTGACTGGTGGCCATTATTGGGTAATCATGCAGCAAGCTGGCTTTTTTATTTGGGGACTACCTGTTTGTGGTTTTTTTCTCTGGGGTCATTCAAGTCTTTCTGTAGGTGAATCCTTTTTTTTTTTTCCCCCCTTTTTTTGTCTTTTTTCGTATCCGGCAACGGATCGCAACCCTCAGTGTTGCGCCCGGACCGGGACCGGCAACGGGATCGCAACCCTCGGTGTTGCTCCCACACCTTGCTCAGCCAGTGAGCGGGAACCGGTCTGTATGTGGGATCCGAACCCTCGGCGGGAGCGCCACCGCGCTCCCAAGCGGCGCAGTGTAGCAGTGCGCCACCGGGCCGGCCCTGTAGGTGAATCCTTCAATAATATCCTCCTTGGGCTGGGATGTGAGAAGGCTGACTGGCAGCTGGTGTTCTGGGGGTTGTCAGGAAAAGGGGACTGGGGTCTTACCATCCAATATCCAGACTTTCATTTTGATTTGTTACCATATCCTGCCTTCCACAGTCCCCTGGTCTACGTTTCTTTGGTTTACTTTCTTCAGAGAATAAACATTCTATTTGAGAAAAAAAAGAAAAGTCAGCTGGTCACATGGTGGACACCTGGGTTCTATTTACCAATGCTCTTCTAATAAGCTCCAGTCTAAACTACTTCCTTCTGAGTTGCCTTAGCAAGATTCTTTGGTGTGAATGAACTTGCTCTTGTTTCTTATTAAATCCCTTTTTGTGCACTTAGCTTTCACCTTCTCTGTACTCCTAAGCATGTCACTGCTTCACTATTCTTTTTTTATGTTCATATATAAATGTCTCCTTGTTTTGTCAAAGACAGAGTTTGTACTTTTGTTCATTTTTTATATTTCGGTCACTCACCTGCTCTTTTTAGTGTGAGTTCAGAGGGATGAAGAAGGCAGAAAGGTCTTCACTTTCTTAAAATTTTACTATCTTAAAATTGGAAGTTTAGATATTGACTTTAAAATTGAATGTGAAGGATTACCTGTGTTTTAATTGCACAATGTTATTGTTGCATGTTCTATAAATATCAGTGAAAATATTATTGTGGTATTTACCTTCAACCAAAAAAATCTAATACTATCTTTAAATTGTATGTAATAAATCCTTCTTTTTGATTGACAGAGTGGTGTTGGTATCCAACTATACACAAACCTTGAATATTTTACAAGAAGTATGCAAGCATCATGGATATGCTTACACAAGACTTGATGGACAAACACCAGTCTCTCAAAGGCAGCAAATTGTTGATGGCTTCAATAGTAAATACTCTTCTGATTTTATTTTTTTGTTAAGTTCAAAAGCTGGTGGTATGGGACTCAACCTAATTGGAGGATCTCACTTAATTCTGTATGACATTGATTGGAATCCAGCCACTGATATCCAGGTAGGAATATTTATGCATTAAATAGATGTTACTGAATGCCTGGGGATACAAAGATGGTGATAATGTATAATAACCGCTGCATATGGAGCCCTTATTTTGTATCAGGCACTCAGCTAAGTGCATTCCATCTATTTAATCGTCACAACAACCCTGCAATTATGCATATTAGTAGTTCTGTTTTACAGATGAAGATATGGTAGCTCGCTCTAGGTCCCACAGGTTGTTAGAGGCAGAGCCAGATTTCAAACCCCAACTTGCATGTCTCCAGCTCTAATTCACTTTACAATTAGTTGGGCCTTCATGACCATCAGGGAAGGCAATAAAGTGTTATGGATCAGTGTTTGTGCAGGCTACAGGCAGGGTATGAAATTAACTTATTTAGGAAAATATTTGTGAATAAGCCTTTGGTATGCTTAAGAGTACAGTCCATTTTCATGTATTTTGAGATTTCTACCTATAGATTTGCACCCATTTGCTCTCTGCATTTAGGGGATCTCAAGGCAATCCTCAGGTTTAATAATTCACTAGAAAGGCTCACAGACTGAGAAAAGCAGCTATATTCACAGTTACATTATATTATAGTAAAGGGAACTAAAATCAGCAAAGGAAAAAGATACATAGGGCAGAGTCCAGGAGAGACCAGGCACAAGCTTCTGGCTGTCCTCTCCCAGTGCACTTTTATGGACAGCATTAAATTCTCCCTGTACTGGTGAGTGACAGTGCATGTGGAGTTTCATTAACCAGGGAAATTCACCCAAGCCTTGGTGTCTATAGTTTTTGTTGGGGTCATGTAGTCATGGAGTACCTATGTGACCGACTTCAGTTATTCAGTCTCCAGCCACTCCAGAGGTGAAACTGATACCACATGGCCTAAGGCTCCCACCTGTATCACATTGTTAGCATAAACTATCTTGGTGTAGCCAAGGCCCTACGTGACAAAGACAGTCTTTTCAGGCAGGGTATCACAAGGGCTTAGAGATTATTTTTAGGAGCTGGTTGAAGGCCACATTTTCTTTGGAATATGTAGTTTGAACATCAGTGCTGTACTGCACAGTGAATCCTTAAACCACAGGGTTCTACCTGGAGCCTGAGCTGATTGCAAATATTATAGGGACTTCTCAGGGGTGAATCATTAGGTACTTGGATTAGGAATAAACCTTTCACACCCATGCTGCACTTGGTTCTTTGCATTCTGTTCAAACTTGCTGTGCCATTCTTTGATGAAGATATACCCTCTCACTGGTGTTTGATACCCTGCAGTTATTTTATAGTACCACAGTGAGTGTTCAACCATTCCTTTCTTTATCCCAGGAAAAACATGAAGTGGGGCATGCTTGGGCATGTCTGAGCTTTGTTTTTTGAAACTATAAGTAAAATATAGAATTCCTAATCTTTTTTTTTTTTTTCTCTCTCTTTTTGTCTTTTTTCGTGTCCGGCAACGGATCACAACCCTCAGTGTCGCGCCCATACCGGACCGGGACCGGCAACGGGATCGCAACCCTCGGTGTTGCGCCCACACCTCGCTCAGCCAGTGAGCGGGAACCGGTCTGTATGTGGGATCCGAACCCTCGGCGGGAGCGCCGCCACACTCCCAAGCAGCACACTGTAGCAGTGCGCCACCGGCCCGGCCCTAGAATTCCTAATCCTAAAACATATTCCTGCAAATTGGTTATGTGGAAAGAGCCATCAGTTTCTACTGTACTCTCAGAATTCTCATTTAGTTTCCAGCAACGGATCGCAACCCTCAGTGTCGCTCCCATACCGGACCTGACCGGCAACAGGATCACAACCCTCAGTGTTGCGCCCACACCTCGCTCAGCCAGTGAGCGGGAACCGGTCTGTATGTGGGATCCGAACCCTCGGCGGGAGCGCCGCCACACTCCCAAGCAGCACACTGTAGCAGTGCGCCACCGGCCCGGCCCTAGAATTCCTAATCCTAAAACATATTCCTGCAAATTGGTTATGTGGAAAGAGCCATCAGTTTCTACTGTACTCTCAGAATTCTCATTTATTTTCTATAGGCAATGTCTAGAGTATGGAGAGATGGTCAGAAACATCCCGTACATATTTACAGACTTCTTACCACAGGTAATAACCCTTCAGTGTGCCAAAAAGTATATACCCTTTGAATAATTAAAAAAACTTTTTTGTTAGTCCGTGCTTCAGTGTCAGGAATATACCATTATTTTGTTAACTAGTATGCTGATAAACATGTTTTACCCTACAAAAATAATAGACATAAAGATCTGAGGGAAATCTAATGAATGTTTTCTCTTCAGGTACAATAGAGGAAAAGATCTATCAAAGGCAGATCAGTAAGCAAGGTCTTTCTGGGGCAGTTATAGACCTAAACAAGACATCTGAACATATTCAGTTTTCAGTAGAGGAACTTAAGAATTTGTTCACGTTACATGAAAGTTCACATTGTGTTACTCATGACCTGCTTGACTGTGAGTGTATGGGAGAAAAAGATATTACAGGTTAGTTGTATTTTAATTCTGTTACTATCACAAGATTAATTTCTCTCTTTTGCAGTTGCAAATATTTTAAAAAGAATATCTAAAACATTTACTATCTGCATATGTTAGTTTTCTTTTTTTCTCAGGTCATAGGGTAATTGCAAGATGGATGTTTGAGAAGATTTTCAGTAGAACCCTATTCTCTCAATTTAGCTTCTTATTTCTGAATCAGTTTTGAAAAATTTAACTTTCAAATCCTGGTATAACAGCTTCGGTTAGAAAAATGTTTTTAATCCTTATTTCTATTTTACAGAAAACATATACTTGATAGAATAATCCTGCTGTTTGTTTATTGTATAGAACTTACTCATAATGGAGTTATACTTTCTGAGGCACTTATCGTGGACCACCATACTTGTCAGTACTTGATGAACTGCTAGTGCTGCTTAAGTAAAGCTGAAAATGTCAGCTCTCCAGAATTAGACATCATTCAAAAAGGAACTAGATCAGCAGTAGCACTTTAGCAAGCAACGTCCAGTGGTTGAAAGTCACTTGATAAATTGTGTTGATATAGGTTTAAACTAAAATCAACTCAAAATGGATTAGAGACTTAAATATAAGACCTGAAACTATAAAACTCCTAAAGGAAAACATAGGGGAAACTCTTCAGTAAGTAGGACTGGGCAAAGACTTGATGAATATGACCCCAAAAGCACAGGCAACAAAAGGAAAAAATATACAAACGGGATTATATCAAACTAAAAAGCTTCTGCACAGCAACAGAAAAAATTGACAGGTCCAAAAGACAGTCTACAGAGTGGGAGAAAATATTTGCAAACTATGCATCTGACAAAAGATTAATACCTAGAATATACAAGGAACTTAAACCAATCAACAGTAAAAAAACAAATAACCCAATTAAAAAATGGGCAAAGGAGCAGAATAGGCATTTCTCAGAGGAAGATGTATAAGTGGCCAACAGGTACATGAAAAAATGCATGACATCCCTCAGCATCAGGGAAATGCAAATCAAAACCACACTGAGATATCATCTCACCCCAGTTAGACTGGTTATTACCAAAAAGAGAGAATAACAAGTGCTGGTGAGGATGCAGACCAAGGGGAACCCTCCTACACTGTTGGTGGGACTGTAAATTGGTACAGCCATAATGAAAAACTGTGGAGTTTCCTCAGACAACTACAGATACAACTGCCATACAAGTCAGCAATTCCACTGCTGGATATATACCCAAAGGAATGGAAATCATCATGTTGAAGGGATACCTGTACCCCCATGTTTATTGCAACTCTTTTTACAATAGCCAAGAGGTGGAACCAACCTGAATGTCCATTGTTGAATGACTAGATAAGAAAAATGTGGTATGTATACACAATGGAATACTATGCAGCCATAAAAAAGAATGGAATACTGCCATTTGCAGCAATGTGGTTGAACTTAGAGAAAATCATGTTAAGTGAAATAAGTCAGGCACAGAAAGGGAAATACTGAATGTTCTTACTCATAAGTGGGAGCTAAAAAATAAGTAAATTTAAAAAAAGAGAAAGATACAACAATCACAATAATATGTTGAACTTTTAAAAGGAAGGAACAGAACTAAGGTTACCAGGAAGGGGAGGGGGGGTAAGGAAAGAATTGGTAAAGGGCCACGAAAAATGATTACATTGTGTAATGCTGAGTGTACTAATTATTCTGATTTGAGCATCATGTATTGCACAAAGGTATTAAATATTCAACCCTGTACTGCATAGATATATACAATCAATTTTTACAATAAAAAATAAATTAAAAAGAAGAGGTTTAAGAAGTTAGACTATATGAGACTGACATGCAAATTATATAAACATAAAAAATATATTTTATACATATATTTATATAAATTTTATGTATTATATAATTTATATTACATTGTATGATATAACAAATATGTAAGTATATATATGTTAGATATACTATAAAATATATATTATATTAAATACATTTTTTATTTTATTTTTTAATTTTTAATTTTAATTTTTTTATTGAAATAATTTATTATGCATGTTTGTGGGGTACAGAACTGACTATCAATACTTATGTATAATATGTGATGATTACATCAGGTATTCATCATAATAAAACATAATCATTCTTTGTGTCCTTTAGCCAATTTTTGCTAACTTCCTCCCCTCCCCCTTTCCCACCTCTAGTAACCACAGTTCTGTTCTCTCCTTCTGAAATTTCAACATATTATTGTGATTATTCTTCCTTCCTTCCTTCCCTTCCTTCTTTCCCTTCCCTTCCTTCGTTTCTTTCCTCCCACTTATGAGTAAGGACATGTGTATTTCTCTCTCAGTGCCTAGCTTATTTCACTTAACATAATTTTCTCCAAGCTTATACAAATTGCTGCAAAGGTCAGAATTTCATTCTTTTTTATGGCTGAGTAGTATTTCATTGTGTATATATACCATATTTTCCTTATCAGTCATCCATCAATGGACATTTAGGTTTCTATCCTGTCAACTATTGTATTTATTTGAAATTTTCCATAATTAAAAGATTAAAAAAAAAATCTTCAATAGCTTCCTGGTGCTCTTAGGATAAATACTAAAACCTTTTAAGTGGTAAGTTAGCCAAGGTAGGCTAAGTGATATAACAGGAAAGTAAAAAAACACAGTGGCGTACCACAATAGAAATATTTCTCACTTACAAAACAGGTCACTATGGGCGTTTAGTGGACAGCCTTACATGAAGTTATTAGTGATTCAAGCTTCTTCCACTTGGGCTTTAACATCCCCTTGGGATTCCCTGAATCTGCCGGCCAGCAGTGCGGAGAGAAAAGGTAGAAAATTGTGTGGTAAGGAGGATTTTTTATAGGCCAGCCCTGGAAGTGACTTAGCCATATTCCATAGGCCAGACTCAGTGGCTACATCTGTTAAGGGAGGCTGAGAAATGCAGCTAAGTGCCCTGGAGGAGAGAGAAATGAATTTAGTGAATAACTGTTGGCCTGTGACATTCATGGTTTATGTAATCCTGCCCTTTAATAGTTGCTTCACTTTGCATTACTCAACTTCTCCTCTTGTATTATTCTTTGCCTTTGCTGTCTAGGCTCTAATTATACTAGGTTCCTAATAATTCCTCAACTATGCCAATGCCCCTTCTGTTTCACAGCCTTTGTATGTACTCGTCCTGGAATGCTTTGTCTCTTTTCCCCATCTAGTTTCTGCCTCCTCATCTTTCAGATCTGTACAGAACATTTTTTCAGGGAGCCCTTCACTTATATTCTAGACCAGGTCATCTTCTCTTCTCATATGTGCTCATAGTCCCTTGTATCTTTCCTTTATATCCTTACCTATGTTTGTAATACAGCTCCACAGTCCCTTAGCTTTAATTCTGAAATTTAGAAAGTTTAGGAGTTTTTTTTCTCATAAATTTGCAACAAAATTATTTGGTGGCAAAGCCTTACTTAAGTTGATTTGATTTTGTGAATAGTCTTTATTTAGCCCACTTCATAAGATTATTTATATAACTTGCTGCAGAATATTAGTGAGTTTGATTATGAGCTGACCCAGATTATTCTAATTATATTCTGAATTTGGAAACTTATCTGGACCCACAGGCTTTAGATAAGGGATTGTGGACCTGTAATACATTTCTTTGGATTATTTGTTTTATGTATATTTCTCCCACTAGAGTTTTATAAGGTCCTTGAAGTCAGAGACCATGTCTTTGTCTACCATTTTTGTCCCCAGTGCTTAAATCAGCACATAGTGAACAATTTATAAATATTTACAGAAAGAATGAATGAGTTTGTTTTAACTTGAATTATGGTGATCAAATGTAATAAATCTTATAAACTCATTGTCATAAGACGAAGTGTTGGTATATAGTAGGATATTGAATTGGTCTAAAAATTTTCTTGTTTTATTTATTTCAGATGATTCATTGGAAAAGTTTGGTATCTCTAGACATTGTCAGCTTGGTCTACATCACCAGAAATCTAACTCCCTGAAACCTCTTTCTATGTCACAGCTGAAGCAATGGAAACATTTTTCTGGAGATCATTTAAATCTTACAGATCCTTTTCTTGAAGGAATAAGAGAAAATGTGTCATTCTTTTTTCAGAATATAACGAATCAAGCTACTGCCATATAATGGAAGATTACTACATGACATTCCCTTTCACCCTCTTTAAAAATTAATGTATTAAATGTAATTTTTGAAAATTAATAGAATTATTTAAATTATAACCACATATTGTTACAAAATGTATAATAGTTTTGATATAGTAGCCAAAATTATTTGAGTAGTATTTTTTGGTGTACTTAAATGTCAAAAATGAAACATTAAAGATATGCTTTACAGGTAAAATATTTAGTCTCTGTCTTTAGGAAATTGAATGTGATTAGGAATATTAGACGTAGATATATGGGACAACTGAAAAACTTGGTAAGTTTAAACTATAGCTCAAGGGAGAAAGAGAATGAGAGGCTAGGATTGCAAATGCTGGAGATGCTCAATGTAATAGTTGTGGCAGGTCAGTTGGAGTGAGAATAGTCAGTAGCTTGGGGCAGAAGAGGAAGGACTTTGGGAAACATCAGGGCACTAGTTCCTAGTCTGGGTCCTCAGACTCATGGGGGACTGACATGCAGTCTATAAAGCCATGCCCACAAGACATTGTACACTGAATCAAGGTTCAGTTACCATCACTTGAGAGTTGTCTGGATTAATTTTTGACATTAGAAATAGTTTTAATGCACAAAACAAGCTTTGGAAGACTGAGGTCTGCAAAGAGAAAGGAGTTATTTGTTTAATCTCCAGTTGGGGCTTCTGTAATCAGCTTTTGTTTCCATTTAGGAAAATTTCCTTTAGACTGAATGTTATCTTGTGTTGAATAAAGACTCAATTTTGTGTCACCAAATATGAGTTCTTTAGATTTGTATTGCCATACCTGGGCAGTTGTACATCTAGGATTCATAAACAGACAGTTTGGGATCAAATTTGTCAGGAAGTAGGCAACTAATAATAGGTAAAAACAGTGTTTCTTGGCCCCATGTATAGGCTCCATGTATGAGGCTTTACATAAAACTTCCTTCAGCATCTATCTTGCATCATATTATTCTTAGGCAAAAAACTTTAAAAGAAAAATAATAAGGGACAGGCAGTTTTGTTGTCTATCTTAACTGTAGTGGATACTACGGTGTGTTGTTCAGATTGCCCCCTTCAGGACTAAGATGCTTGTCTCCCCAGCTGTCAGAAGTGTATGCTGCCCACTCATAGCCAAATCTCTCCCAGGAATATTCCTCAGCTGAGAGGAGCTGTCTCACCCAAGGTTATGCGTCTCCCCAAGTTTGCTGGCATCCAGTGATGTGTCAGTGAAGGGCAGAAAGGTCTACCACCCTTACTTCAATTCAGGCCAACTCTAAAGGACTGTTCTAGCTCCATAGGTCCTCAAATGAGGCCTTTGTTGCAACTTTATTGCAATTCAGCTTCTCCCTCTGTCCAGTCCTGCTTCCTTCGCTCTCACAGATATTGTTCCGCAGAGCACCTCCCAACAAACCCCCTTCATGCAAATCTGCTTCAGTCTGTTTTCTAGGAAACCTGACCTAAGACATTATCCATAAAGGTATCACTGAAGAAAAATATTTTAATTATTAAAGGTGATGGCATACAATAGTAAATACTTGTTGGCAGAATAACCATTTAATGGAATGAACTGATAATGTGACATTACAAAAAATATGATGTTTGCTTTATACCACTGCTTGTATTCCCCCGAAATTCATAAGTTGAAATCCTAATCCCCAATGTGATGGTATTAGGAGGTAGGGCCTTGGTTGGTAATTAGGTCATTAGGGTGAAGTCCTCATGAATAGGTTTAGTGCTCTTCTAAGAAGAGCTTTGAGGGTTTGCTTGCTTCCTCCGCTCCCTGCTCTCTGCCATGTGAGACGATGGCCATCTGTAAATTAGGAAGAGTGCCCTCACCAGATACTGCCTCTGCTGGCACCTTGATCTTGGAATCCCTAGCCTCTAGAACTGTGAGAAATAAGTTTCTTTTGCTTAAGTTATCCAGTGTCAGATACTCTGTTACAGCAGCCTGAACTAAGACAAGCACATTTTAAAAATAGGCTGTGCCCAGAAGAATTACCCCTTGTTCTAATTTTCTTCTTGAAAAACAAACTTCTATTTTGGGATAATTTTAGATTTACTGAACGTACTAATTCTTAATGTCTACTTGGCATGTATTTATTCAAGGCATTAAGGAGCCATACTTGAAAGAATTCCTTAAATTTTTTTTTATTGTAAAATATACATAACATAAAATTTGTCATTTTAACCATCTTTAAGTGTTCCCTGGACTGGACTTTTCAGTCTCCAAAACTGTAAGCAATAAATTTCCTTTTCTTACTAATTATTTAGTTCCAAGTATTTTGTTATAAGCAACAGAAATGGTCTAATACAGAAAATTGGTACTAGAAAAGTGGGGTGCTGCTTATAATAAATACTTGAGAATATGTAAGCAGCTTTGGAACAGGGTGTTGAGGAGAGGCTGGAGGAATTTGAAGGAGCAGGCTAGAAAAAGTCTAGCTGCTAGTAGGAGTTTAGAAGACAAGAAACCCAGGGAAAGTTTTGAACTCCTTAGAAACTGGTTAATGGTGGTGAACGGGATGCTGGTAGAAATATGGACAGTAAAGGCCATTCTGAGAAGGCCTCAGATGTAAATGAGAAGGGACATATTGGCAACTGGGTTAAAGATCACCCTTGCTATGAACTGGCAAGGAGCTTAGCTGCATTGTGTTCATGCCCTAGGGTTTTGTGGAAGTTGGAACCTGAGTTGTGAGTCAGAGTATTTGGTGGAAGAAATTTCTAAGCAGAAAAGCATTAAGGAAGCTGCATGGCTACTTGCAACAGCCTGTGCTGAGTTGTGGCAGAAAAGGCATGACATAAAGCCAGAAATTAAAAGGGAAGCAGAGCGTAAAGATTTGGAAATTTTACAACCTGGCCATGTGGGAGAGAAGCAGGGAGCATCTTCAGTAGAAAGATGCAATGCTGCTAAGAAGATTAGTACAAAAGAAAGGGATTGTCAAGAGAAGGGGGAAAAGGCCCTGAAGGCATTGCAGAAGTCTCTGGGGCCAACCCGTTCACTACAGGCCCAAAGGCCTAGGGAGACAGAATGGTCTTGGGAACAGGACTGAGGTGCCCTCCACAGTTCACGTTGATTTCTATTCCTTTGGGTACATACCCAGAAGTGGGATTGCTGGATCGTATGGTAGTTCTATCTGTAGTTTGAGAAACCTCCACACTGTTTTCCATAATGGCTGTACTATGTCTCAATTCAAAAAGTAAATAAAAAAAAAAATCACCCCCACACACTCAGACACACAGACACACACACACACACACACACACACACACACGGAATGTAAGACTGGGAGACAGGCTGGTTGGGGGAAACCAGAAGTTATTTAAAGTCATGGGATTTAGATGGCTGTAAAGTATAGGTAGAAACGAGAGAAAACTAAATATTATAGTGATAAAAATAATAATCACTAATATTAAGTGCTTACTACGTTCTATATGTTAAGTGCTTTGCATGCTTTAGCAACACTAAGAGATAGATTTAATATTATTTTAGATGAACTGAGTTTCCCCATCTGTTCAATGATATGTCCAAGGGTAGTTGTGAAACAAATAAAATGGGTAGGGAGGTCAAGTAGTGAGGCAGAGAAATATCTCAACTGCTTGCATAAGAATTCCTCTTAGTCTATATTTGGGAAAACAACCTATTAAAACATTGGTGAGCTTCTCAAGACCTTGGGTGTGCATTGCTGTCCAAATGCAATACAGGGAGAAAAAATTGGATTTTTTAAGGCAATTTGAGAGGGGAGGGTGAGGAGAGCGAAAAATCAGAAAGTGGAGGGAGGCTGGGTCTAGGTTAGGTAAGAGAAACTCCAGTGGTTTATTAACTAGTGTGGGAAGTAACCTTCTCTCTATCTCTCTGCCCCACTCTGAAATCTTCCTGAAAGACTACAATCTCATGTATACTGGAAGTGAGTGATTTTGTAGTAGACATTTTAGAAAAGGCTGAGTTTCATGACAGAACCCATGTGACATGGGACAGAGGCAGCATGACTGACATGGGAGCCCAGAGGATGAGGAACAAACAGATGAGGAAGGCCAGAGATTTGTGGGGAGTTCAGAATCATTTTATGTAGATATTAAGGAGCCTGCAGTTAACATCTGGGTTGCATAGATAAAGCACCTTTTCCATGGCAGATGCTCAATTTATAAAAATTCCCTTCCTTTTTTGCCTTCTCTATGCTCCCAGTCCATAGCTCTGCTATGCAGCATTTTGCAAATTGTCTGTAACTGCTTATTGACCTGGTGCCCTCTCCCGCTAGCCTGAATTCTTCCGGGACAGGGATTTCATCCTACTCTATCTTGTATTCTCAGGACCTTGTAGGTCCCTGGCGCAAAACAGCTACCTAAAAAATAGAATGAATGAATGAATGAGGTTCTTCATCTCTTCTTCCTTCACCGCCTTGATCGGATTCCTTGCTAATAGATCTCAGTTTCAAGGTATTTATCAGACCAACTGCTGAGTATGGAGCTATGCTCAACACTGAAGAAAGCAGAGCCAGCAGCTTTTTCTTGCCTTCTGGCAGTGTGCAGACTCTTCCTTTTTGCTTCCATGATTTCTATCAATCTGTTGCATGAACCTGACAAAAGCTGTCAGTGCAATGGGTAATAATTTGAGTCACATACATAATTCATTTCTAATCACACAAGTACACCTTTCACGCAGCTTTATGTGATAATGTTCTTGCTCTAAAAGACAATGTAAATGCATTTTAATCATGTTCTCATTAGGGTTGAGTAACTAATGAAGCGTGAGCAGCTCTGCCTTCAGAACTCAACTTTCAGACAGGCTGTCCACCTATTTAAGAAAACCTGGCTGGCATTTCATTTGAGAGGTGCATTCATGCATGACCTGCAATCACACTGCTTGGGCAACTTAGTATCCTGATATTACATTGGCAAGACTGAAATTCTGGCTGTGACTTTCTTTTTTTAAAATTTTTTTGAAATTTTTATTTTGTCGATATACAATGTGATTGATTATTATGGCCCATCACCGAAACCTCCCTCCCTTCTCCCTCTTCCCCCTCCCACCCAACGATGTCCTTTCCGTTTGCTTGTTGTAACAACTTCAAAGGATTGTAGTTGTTATATCTTCTTCCCCCCCCACCCCGGTTATTTTTGGTGTGTGAGTGAATTTATTTATTTATTTTTAGCTCCCACCAATAAGTGAGAACATGTGGTTTTTCTTTTTCTCTGCCTGACTCGTTTCACTTAATATAATTCTCTCAAGGTCCATCCTGGCTGTGACTTTCAGCGAACAATATGTACAATCGAAAAATGGCACTGTTTCTATGAATTGTTCCCAAATTAATATACTGTATCCTACAGGGGTTCATAGGTATGCTATTTTGTTGTTCAAGGAAGGACTCAACATAGCTTGGTACAAAGGGATATTTTCTCTTACCCTGTCTGATAGAGATTTTTTTGGTTTAGGCTAATTTCCGGTGGCACTCTTCTGTAACTAGCCCATGTTCTTTGCTTCAAACTATTACAAACTAAGACCCACAAAATCAATACCAATTCAGAATACAGCTTTTGTGATTAAAGCAAGCAAACAAGCAAAAAAACTGGGGGTGAGGGGGAAGTCTTATTGATATAGACAGAATGGTTTGTTGGAGTTTGTTACACTTATTTGAAAACCTGAAGTATTAAATATAATTCAATCTTTCTAAATTTTTTTTAGATTTATAAAAAAGTTATAAATCTCTTTTTGAGTAAGAAAATAATGAAAATTCAACAAAGCAGATGAAAATAAATAATTCCTTTATTTTTATTTTTATTTTAATTTTTTATTTTTATTTTTTTCCCTTTTTTTTGGTCTTTTTTACTGACCAGTAACGGGATCGCAACCCTCGGTGTCACGCCCGTACCGGGGACCGGCAACGGGATCGCAACCCTCGGTGTTGCACCCGCACCACGCTCAGCCAGTGAGCGGGAACCGGTCTCCACATGGGATCTGAACCCTCGGCGGGAGTGCCGCCACGCTCCCAAGTGGCGCACTCTCCAGTGCACCACCGGGCCGGCCCTTATTTTTATTTTTTGAGGAAATGTTAGCAAAATACTGAAGACATTTTTTGAATAGTTTAGAAGATGTATAACATTGCAGGTACCTATAGCATAAAATTTCCTTTGTTCCTGCAATACATTTATTTTCATGTATTCCTTTTTTATTATTAAAAACATCATCGCAAGGTGTATGCATAGTTTATGTAGTAATTATAGATGAACTCAAATTTGAAATTGGGAGTTATAATCCTTTCTGAGTAAAGCAGTCTAAAAATATTTGGTTGGCGTATCCCTGTCACTCACCTTAGATCTAGGATATCTAGATCCCCCGATGAATTTTAAAACAGTGTGGTATGACAACCTGATGGGGAAATTCACTTTTCTTATTCTGAAGCCTCATGGGAATGAAAGAGAAGTAATGGGAGATATTTTCCCATTTTCTCTCTTCAGACAGCTAGGATTTTGTGATCAGGGGAACTTGGATGTCCCTTCTTTCAAGATCATGCACAAGAGATGGAACCAAACATTGTAGAGTCAGGATTTAGTGAAGGAAACAGAAATCAGTCTAGACATTTCAAGCAGGATGGGATTTAATAGAGGGCCTTTGTTGGAAGGGTTGAAGTAGATTTCAGGAGGCCACTGTGAGGTTTCAAGATCTCCCCAGTGCTGATTCAAAAAATCAGAAAACTGCTACCACACCCCAGATGTTAGGTGTGTTAGTTCTCTATTGCTGCCATAGCGAATTACCACAAACTTAGGAACAATACGACAGCCATTTACAAAAATACGAATCAGAACTTTGGGCACAGTTGGCTTAGCTGGTTCTCTCCTTTGGTGTCTCCCAGGGCCAAAATCAAGGTGTTGGCTCTAGGGGATAATCTGTTTTCTTGCTCATTCACATGGTTGGAAGAATTCAGTTGCTGGTAATTGTAGGGTGAATTTCCTTTGTTTACTATCAGCAGGGAGCCTCTTTCAACTGCCCAAGGCCATCTGTGTTCTTCCTTACATTGCCTCCTTTATTTTGAAATCTTCTCCTGCTTTAAATCTTTTGGACTTTCCCTTCTGCAGCATCTCTTCCTGCCTCCAGCCAGGGAAAGTTTTCTGCTTTTAAGGGCTCATCCAGATAATCAACAATAATATCCGAATTTTAAGATCTATAACCTTAATTGCATCTGCAAAATCCCTTTTGCCTGAAATATGACATATTCACAGGGATCCAGGGATTAGGGGGTGGATATCTTTTGGGGGCCATTCTGACATCACAGCTGCCCATGCATCCACAAAACTAGTGACTAGATGGTGGAACGTGGAATCTTACCACTTCAATGACAGATTGGCTGGAGTAAACCCATCAACCCATCAACCCTGCTGTCCCACAAAGAAGGATGATCTCTGCCTCTTTTCCATCTTACAAATCCAATGAGTGAAGAAGCTGAATCACACCAGAATCCTAGTGGTAAGAGAGTCTGAGAAATGATTTAGCCTACGTGTGCCCTGCAGTATAGGGCAGAATATAGAAGGGGCAGAAATGGAGGCTGAGTCCCCCAAAATGATGTTGATCCTAGGAGATAGCTTCCTGGAAAGTGGGCCTGGGATGTGGGAGTTAGGGGAAATGATGAAGTCTTGGGTTCATTTGGTTGTGGTGCCCTGGATTTTGAGATTGGCCGACAACAGGATTCCTGTGGAGGTGGAGGCTGAGTACAAAATCTCCATGTCTGAGCCTCTGGTTAGGAGGAAGTTCTGCTCAGAGAACAGTAGTTTGCACTAGCAGTTGGGAGAATGCCCTTCTTCTATGTGATGGGGGGTAAGGGAGCCACGCAGTCCTTGTGCCCCTTGTCTTCTTGCATGGTTATTATATGAGCCTGCTGGGCTCTTCAATGAGCCTAGGTGGGAGAGGAATATCCTCAAGTAACTGAGATTTCAACTTCCCACTAACCCTGATGGGTGGGGAAAACCGAGACCTATCTATCTGGAAAATAAGGATGTTGTTTGTGATGGTTAATTTTGTATGTCAACTTGGCTGGGCTAAAGGATACCCAGATAGTTGGTAAAACTTTATTTCTAGATGTGTCTGTGAGGGTGTTTCCAGAAGAGATTAGCATTTAAATTGGTAACTGAGTAATGATGATCACCCTCATCAATGTGGGTAGACATCATCCAATCCGTTGAGGGCTTGAATGGCATGAAAAAGCAGGATGGATGTATTTGCTCTCTTGCTTGAGCTGGGACATCTGTCTTCTGTCCTCAGACATCAGAGCTCCCAGTTTTTGAACCTTCAGATTCAGACTGGGACTTAGACCGTCATGCTTGTCTTAGTCTGTTTGGGCTGCTATAACAAAATACCATAAACTGGATAGCTCATAAACAATAGGAATTTATTTCTCAGAGTTCCGAAGGCAGGGGAGTCCAAAATCTAGGTGCCAACAGAGCCGGTGTCTGGTGAGGACCTTCTCTTTGGTTCATGAATGGCACCTTCTAGCTGTATCCTCACTTGGTGAAAGGGGGAAGGGGTCTGTCTCTCTGAGGACTTTTATAACGGCACTAATCCCATTCATGAGGACTCTGCCCTCATGATCTAATCACCTCCCAAAGGGTGCACTTCCTAATATTATCACAATGGTGATTAGGTTTCAACATATGAATTTAGGGAGAACACAACATTCAGACCACAGCAAATCTCACCCTCCACCCCCATGCCACCTGCCTTTTTCAGGGCTTGGGACTCACACTGGTACTTATACCATCGGTTCCCTTGGTTCTCAAGCCTTTGGGCTCAGACTGAATTATATCATTGGCTTTCCTAGTCCTTTGCATGTTTCTCTTGGTCCTGGGGGTCTCAGGAGGTAAGACTACATGTAGACTCTGCCAGGAGTCCCCCAGGGAGCAGGGCCGCATACAGCTCTGCCAAGAGAGTGCAGCAAGGTGAGTTGCTCAGGGCACACCTTGAGCTAGGGGCTGCCGTCTAGGGAGGTGGGCAAACAGAAACCAAACACAAAGTTCTGGGACTTAGCACACACACTAAGAAACTTTATTGGGTACAGGCATGTCTTGTATGTATATTAGCCAGCTGTAAACCCCTCCAATACCAATAGGAAGTCTGTGGTTTGCAGTTAAGCTTTGTGAATTTTTGCTGACCCAGTCTTTTTGCATTTCTGCTGACAGTCTAAATTCTGGAGAGCATGAGTGCCTCCATCTTTAACAGGTGTTCTACATTTTCCTCCAGTCCACCCTTTTTTCTTTTAAAAGCAGGCTTGCAATTGTTGGCAAAGTCTAAATACACACAATAAAAAGCCATCTGGTCAATATGCAGTTTCAACAGTAACAGCAACAATAGCATGATTTGGTTTAAATCTCTTTTTCTATTGCTGGAATAAGGTGATATCCAAGTGCTGCAGCAGTGGCTTTTAAGCCTAAAATTGAAGGGGATGGTGTTTGGGCAGGTGTTACTGCTCTTTGTTTTTCCTTTTGTTTGAGTTTTCTTTTTTTTTTTGTCTTTTTATCTTGTTGTTCATCATCTCTCTTGTGGTCATTGATCCTGTGTATCAAACATATTTAGTATTACATATCCTCTGATATAATTTATAATTGCTTTAATACAACTAGGTAACAAGGGAATAATGATGACCAAACAAATTATGTTGATGATGAGCCACCACCAACTCTTTTTTAATGCCCTCTATATAGAAGACAGCCGATCAGGCACTGCACTAATCCATGCCTCTAACGTTGACTGCTCTTGTGCCTTCCGTAAACTATGTCTTAAATGTGTCAGACCTACTCTATTCTTAAGAACTAATTTGTCTATTTCTTTTATGCCCTTTTGAAAAAACTGTAATTTTGCTGCCCATTCATTAACTGACATGTTGCACCAGCTGGTGCTATGGATCCATTCTTTGAGCTGTGTTGTATTGTACCGCTCTTGGAAAATGCACAGATTGCCGGCTGATATTTCACAGTTTAATATTTGAAAGGCTTTGTCAGTGGCCAGCACCTCCTCAATCCAGCGTACTCAAACTTCTAGCTCCAAAAGTCCAAATGTAAGATCCCCTCATAAAAACCCAGTGATTTTCCTGGGTCTTTATCAGATTCACCATCACCTGGACATTTTTGTCTGCTAGTTCCTTGAGTTCCTATAATTGATGGAGGGCCACCCCACCTGCAGCCATACCAGCCACAGCATTGATGGCAGTAACAATTCCGAAAGCCTTACAGCTTCACAGTTGGGTCTCTTTGGCTTAACAAATTTTTAACTTGTTATCATCTATAGGAATGGGAATTATATTTTCCTGTCAGCCCACCTTAATATGTCTGTCAAAAGCCTGATGAATCCATTCCTCTGGGCTCCCTGTAGTTGCAAAACAAATGGCTGACCATGAACGAGCACATGTACTGTTTGGCATGCCAGCTGCTCCCTCTGGTGCTGATACATTGAACAACATGTCACACTGACTACTTCTATGTCAATTTTTTTCCATTGTGTGTCTTCCTGGCCTTTAACTCTTAATGAGTCACAATGAATTCCTATAAATTGGAAACTACATGTTATGTACTTGAATTCCCCTGATGACCGTACATGCATTAATTTGTGAGTCCATAATAAGATCCTAGTATTCCTGAATCTACATTCTAAATAATCTTAACAAAATTGGGTATCATTTGCATTTTTAGTTTTATTAACAAAATTGCATTCTAATTGAAATAATTGATTGTCTTTCATCTCACATGGAAAGGACAAATGTGGTGTTGGTGGCTCATCATCCCCTGGCCTTTTTGTATATTGCCAAGTCCATCTTTGGAAATCCCCTGCTACGCAAGGATGTGGGATAGCACAATCAAATTTCCCTTCCTCTGGCAAATTACTAATGTTTGATAAGCACCTTTTCATTACTTGCCCTGGCAAAGATAAATTGCAAAATGCTAAGCTATTAAAAGGCATGTATTGCTTCTTATTAGCATAACTAGATAAATGCATAATAGTACAATTTACTTGTCCTGGATGAGTTTTGTTAAATTTTATACTAGGTAACCAGGACTGTCCAGTTTTTTGTTTTTTTTTTTTGTCTTTTTCCGTGTCCGGCAACGGATCGCAACCCTCAGTGTCGCCCCCGTACCGGACCAGGACCGGCAACGGGATCACAACCCTCGGCGTTGCTCCCGCGCCTCGCTCAGCCAGCGAGCGGGAACCGGTCTGTATGTGGGATCCGAACCCTCGGCGGGAGCGCCGCCGCGCTTCCCAAGCGGCGCACTATCGCAGTGCGCCACCGGGCCGGCCCAGGACTGTCCAGTTTTGATGCTTTGGTCATTTGTTTCGCTTGTTGGAATTCTCCATGTATCATTATTTGTCAAATTTACAAATTTGGCTTGCCAGACCAACTGAGGATATATCCACTTTTTCCATCCTATTCCTATAAATGTACTATCAGTTGTAAGTTCACCTAACTCGGGTAAGCACTGAGAGACTTGAGCTTCTCCGTCGCACTCCCAGTTTACTGGCTGTAAAGTTTCATTTTGTCTGTTGGTACTATTGCCCACAATTATTTCATTCCCCCATTTAAATTCACCCTTAACGTTACTGTTTGTGTCATATTCTCTTTGAATTTTGTGTTTGCTACAACTCCAAAAATAATAAGGTCTATGGAAACATAACTGTACTCCTTTGGTAAAAGAAGTGAGCAACCTGAGCTTTTCAGGGCATGCTTCTAAAATATCTTGAAATTGATTGCAATCTTTCCAATTACATCACCAAGCTTTATTGCTTTTCTTACACTGAGACCCTTGAGTGGTACGATTTGGTTTACAACCGATTTGATTTACAAGTCCTTGCTTTAATGTCCAAGTGGTATTAAAGATTATAGGCCTTTGTCCTTGAAATATTCTGCCAGTGGAATCCGAAATCCATTCAAGTCCACTGCGATTTGCTCCCTAATAATCCTCAGTTACATTTAAAGACCAGGTGGCATTTGTACAATTAAAGGGCTTACAGTAAGCTGTATTTCTTGGACAGTGAGTATTTAAATATTTTTCAAATAACCGTACCCATTGTTTTCCTATTTGAAGCCCCCAATTATTGTTTCCATATTCTGTACCATTTCTGTGTCCTCTAAGTCTCCACATTTGGGTGTTGTTTCCTGCCCAATGCAGCTGTGTTACGTAATGGTTTTTAGGAAGACATCCAAATTGAGTATTGGCTGCTGCACAAAACCAAGGGACTTCTTGAGGACTTACAAGTGTAGATGCACTAAACCATTTTAACAACCCTAGCCTAAAACCTAGACATATGGGGACCCACAAAAGTGCTAAAATACAGATCCATGTAATATTCTTATCTTTTCCTGCCAGCAACAAAGGCATACTCCAGTCCTTTTCCCTTCAGACGAGGTGGTGGTTTACAGTTCCTGTTGTCTCCATCTCTCCTCTTTCTCCCATTGAAGCTGAAGCATCCTTAATTCTTCTACTATTTTATTCTCCTCGGATGGTCCTGCCTTTTGGGATCTGATTTTTATTTGTTCAGTTTAACTACCCCTCCTTTCCAATAATCCTCTTCTAATATAATAGCTGCTTGAAGAACACATGGTGGGCATCTGTAAGGCCATCTACAAATTCCACTGGGGCTAGGATGAGTTTCTTCTACCATATAACTTTTAATTGTCTTAACTGCACTAAATAAGATCCACGAGGTTTTGGAGCACCATATGGTTCACTCCTATGGGGAACTATAACACCAGGGCACCACATACATATGTTCCCAAACTTTGGCAACAACTGTATGTGTTTGACCCATTTTACCTTTTGTTCCCATCCTTTCACTGAGACATATATTTTAGGTCCACAAAAGATATTGATCCAATACCTTTTTTGTATTTGGATTAATCTCTGTTCTGTACTTTTTCTTGTTTTTTCTATATTGAACGAGTAACATGTGTTAACCATCTAGGAATAGTTTGCTGTTGCACTACCATAAGTTCACTGGGGTGCAACTCTAGGCCATTAATGATGTAAGCTATAGTCGTGGCTTCTTCTTCTCCAAAGCAAAAGGCATCCATCCACTGAACAGTAACTTCGGGATTCATCTGAACTCTAGGCTTCATCTGAAAAAATTCTTTTTGTTAGATGTTTAGGGACTACTTTTACCTCTCCAGTTGTAAGATCTAATACTCTGACAACTGCTCCTTCTCACTGCAGGGTGCCTGGGCCTCTCCCCCCTGTTCAAGATGACTTGGGATCCTTATACAAACATTTACAGGAATTGGTTAAAGTTTGCATATGCTTACATGTTTCTAACTGATTTTTAAAATTCTGTTGCTCCACCCAAGCCCCTGCTCTTGTATACCCATCTCCACCCCTCTTCTCAAAATTGAGGCAAAATACTGTCCACAACAGAGAATTAATGGGGTCTTCAAACAACTCTTTCACCTTTTTGAAGTGTTGTTTAATTAATTTATGTGTACCTTCTACTTTTCCCTGACTTTGAGGATGGTATGGAATGCCATGATGCCATTTAATCCCTAATTGTTTACACATCACTTGTACTCTATCTGCTACAAAACCTGGTCCATTATCTCTTTGGATTTCCTTTGGGAGCCCTGCCGTATGAATGACCTGAAGCAGAGCTGTTTGTGTATGTTTTGCTGTTTCTCTCTTTTGTGGACTAACCCATATCATTCCTGTTTGTATGTCAACTGCTTCATACACATATTTATAAAGTCCTAACTCAAGCATCTGTGTAACATCCATCTGCCAAACACCTTCTTGGTTTTTTAACTGATTATATCCCTCTCCTGTAGCCGTATCCTGCTGTTGGCAGTCTTTGCATAACTGTGTAATATGCTTTGCTAATCCTAAAGGAAGATGAACCTTTCTTGCTAATTGTCGGGGGTTTGCATGTTACATCACGCCACTGTTCTGCTTCCTGAAAAGTTTCTGAGGTGAAGCAGGCCATGTCATCTGGAGCTGACTTTTGTAACTTTGCTTCCCCCATCTCATCAGCAGCTGTAATATAGAAAATAACAACTGGATCACCCTTTTGAATATTTATTCCCTTTTTAGTAAAATTTACAACTTGTAATGTTAATTCTGTTGAATAACTTTCTTTAACAGTTGACTAATAATAACAATCCTTTTATAGCTAATTCATACTTTAATTTCATCTGTGCTGTTTGCATTTCGTCCAACTGGAGGTGTATTCCTGTAAATATTTGTCTTTTTTCCTGGGCTGCCACATGACAATCTCTGGCAGCTTTTATTTGCCACCCAGGGACACAAAGTTCTGACTGCTGTGGCAGTAAGTTCTCCTTTTCTGCAGTAAGAACTACATTTCACTGGGCTAAACTGTCAGCTTCTTCATTCTCTGGCACCCATTGTAAATACATTTTCTTTGTTTGTAATAATTCCCAGATTTCTTGCCAAATTGGATTTTCTTCTTTCCATGCATAGTCAGACATTAACTTAATACATGTCAATAAATACTTACTGTCTGAAACTATGTTCATTTGATTATGTTCTAACTGTAATGCTAATAAAAATTCCCTAACTTCTGCCTGCTGAGCTGTTTCCTCAAATTCTGTTACTTTATTATTATTTGCATTCTCCCATATAGCACTACAAGCTGGCTGTCCCTTTCTTCTAGACCCATCTATATCAATTGTAGGGCCTGTGACAGGAACAGCACTTTTTCATATACAAGGATAACTTAAACATTTACTCTTATCAAAAATTTTGTTAGGTGCCATACCAAATTTACAATTTAATAACCAAATTTCTGTTCCCTCTAATCCTTCTTGTAATCAATACTCAAAAGTAACTTTTTCTATGGGCAACCAAACTTCATCTGGAACTTTTCCCAATCGTATGATTACTAAAGCCACACATTTTCTTGCTTTAGTTTTTATTTTTCTGCCTTTGCTAGTCCCGTATTCCCACCAGAGCACCTTATGCTTTTGATGGACAGCTCCTTGGTCTACTTGATTCCATACAATACTAAGACTAACTAGTTCCTTTTCGTGATGATAAGGCATTCCTTCCTGCTGTGCTAACATTTGTCGTATTACATCTACCTCATTCTGAGTTTTTTTAGTCCATGATCTTTTACTTAATATGCTTTGATCTCCTCTTAGTAACTTCTGAATGTTTTCTGTTTGTATCTTAGGATATATTTGTTTTATCCAATTAATTCTTCCTAATACTCGTTGAACATTATTTAATATTTTTGGTTTACTATCCAATAGCTGATAGCTATGTGGTTTCCACGTTTTGGGTTCTAAAATATATCCTAAATATTTTACTGCTTTGTCCTCATCACTATTTTGTATTTTATCTTGTGGGGTTTCAAATCCCCACTTTTTAAATTCTTCTTGTAACTGTTTGAATACTTGATTATATTTGAGAGCTGTATAATTTGTTCCTATTAAAATATCACCCACATATACACATGTTATGCCAGGGTGTTTTGCTTTCCATGGTGTTATTATTTTTTCTAAAGTACATTGATACCCTTTTGGAGACCCTGTCAACCCTTGTGGTAAAACTTCCTATTTAAATCTTATACCTGGCTCTGCATTATTTTTTTAGGTACTGTAAATGCTGTTAACTCACTTATTTCTTCATCTAGTGGGATGGTGAAATAAGCATCTTTTATATCAACAACAGTAAAGTGCTTTACCTGTGAAAACCCTGCTGGATGAGAAATACCTAACTGAGTTTCTGTTCCTACATCTATTCCTTTGTTTAATTCCCTAAAATCCATAAGCATCCTTCACTTACCAGATTTCTTTTTTATTTAAAAATACAGGTATATTATAAGGATTTTCTGGACCTACTCTTTGTATCTTTCTTTCCTGTTCTAAATCGGCACAAATTTCTTGTAATGCTTTAATTTTTTCTTCAGATAATGGTCATTGCTTAATCTGTGGTCCTCTAAATCCTGGTAACAATTTAAATTTCACTGGTGTTAACTGTTGATTTAACGATGTACACACCAATTTCACTCCAAATTTGCTTAAATTATCTCTCCCTAATAAATTTATAGGTGTGGGACAAACTACTACTTCACCTAAAATTATTTTATTATTCCATGTCATTTTAACTTGATCATATTTAATTCCTATTTGACTTCCCCCTATTTCCATTACAAATTGCTGGCCTATATTTCTTCCTATTGGGGTTGGTTTTGCCCACATTGAAATATCTGCTCCTGTATCTAACAAAATCTTAACTTCTGTCCCTGCACACTGTATCAATGTTATTGATCTTTGTTACAAACTGGTAATTTGGGGAAAAGTGACTTGGTTGTCTCTTCTTCCACTGGTGCTGATGGCAGAACAGGCTGTGATACCAATGCCTGGGCTTCCTGTCCTGAGCCTGCTTTCCTATTTTTTGTTCTGCATAACCTGGGAATGTGTCCCTTTTTTCCACATTTTTTTTTTTTTTTGTCTTTTGTCTTTTTCCGTGTCCGGCAACGGATCGCAACCCTCAGTGTTGCCCCCGTACCGGACCGGGGACCGGCAACGGGATTGCAACCCTCGGTGTTGCTCCCGCGCCTCGCTCAGCCAGTGAGCGGGAACTGGTCTGTATGTGGGATCCGAACCCTCGGGCGGGAGCGCCGCCGCGCTTCCCAAGCGGCGCACTTATCCAGTGCGCCACCGGGCCGGCCCCCCTTTTTTTCCACATTTGAAACATGCAACATCTTTATTAGCTTTAGCCTTTCTTTGCTGCTTACAATCTTTTTTCATATGGCCTAGTTTATTGCAATTGAAACATCTAAGCCCTTGCTGGTTCCCTTTTCCTTTAAAGAGAGCTGCTGCAAAAGCCTCTGCCATCATGGTTTGTTTGTGGGTCACTATACCCACGGATCTGCAGCAAAGTATCCTGTCAGCAATTGCCGCATCTGGGGGCAAGTGAGCCATCATCTTTTTACAATCTTCATTTGCATTTTCAAAAGCAAATTTATCCTGTAAGTATCTACTAACTTCTAAAGGTAAAAATCCTTTCCCAATGCTTCAAATAGCCTATCCAAAAAATCCTTATATGACTCTCTAAGACCTTGTACAATTTTTGTTACTGCAGGTGGTTTCTGAACTAATTAAACTCCTTCCCTAAGTGCATTGACAACCCACTCCTGGAAGGTTGATCTGTCTATTACCCACTGGGGTCCTGCTTGTGCATCTGGTCAATTATTGTTTGGGGATTCTCCTACTATTTTGTCCCCTGTCAATTGTCTTGGAAAAACACCTTGCTGTACGGGGTTTTGTGGATCCCATTCATCTTTATATTTTGCTAACAATTCTTTTAGAATTGATTTTTGTGCAGCATCCCCAGGTACTTGAGTGATCAAGCCTTTTACTTCTACCCGGCATAAATCCCTTCCCTAAGTTCCCTGACATCTAGTGTCCCAGTTTCAGGAAACGTTGGGCAATAAACATGTGCCTGACAAAATGCCCTATAAATATCCTCAGGTGCCCAGTGTGCTGCCTTCCCTGTTCCCTTCAGTTTCTCTACTGATTGGCAATGCTCAATGCCTTGTATGACTGAAGTAACAAGCGTTGCTGACACGACAGTCCCCATCCTGCTTATAGGCTACTCCTACCCAGACCTAGCTGCACAGACTCACCTTCTCTGCTGTCCTGCAGACCTCCGTCTGGTCCTTGGGTCAACCTTCAAGTCCCTGTCTGGGTGCCAAATCTGCACGTTTTTCTTGGTCCTGGGTGGTCTCAGGAGGCAGGACTACATGTAGCCTCTGCCAGGAGTCCCCTAGGGAGCAGGGCCACGTACAGCTCTGCCAAGAGAGTGCAGCGAGGTGAGTTGCTCAGGGCACACCTTGAGCTAGGGGCTGCCGCCTAGGGAGGTGGGCAACCAGAAACCAGACACAAAGTTCTGGGACTTAGCGCACGCACTAAGCAACTTTGTTGGGTACTGGCATGTCTTATACATGTTTTAGCCAGCTGTAAACTCCTCCCACACCTCCCTGTCTCCTAGGTAACTCAGTAGGAAGTCTGTGGTTTGCAGTTAAGCATCACAAATTTTTGCTGACCCAGGCTTTTTGCATTTCTGCTGACAGTCTAAATCCTGGAGAGCAAGAGTGCCTCCATTTTTAACAGGTGTTCTCTTTCATTTTCCTCCAGTTCTTCACCTTGCAGACAGCAGATCGTGGGACTTCTTGGCTTCCATAATCATTTGAACCAATTTTCATATTAAAGTTTCTCTCTGTCTGTCTGTCTGTCTCTCCATATCTGTATCTATATCTATATATCTTCTATTGGTTCTGTTTTTATGGACAACCCTGACTGATACAGATGTACAAGGGTACTTCAAAAAGTTCCTGGAAAAAATAGAATTAAAAGATAATACAAATCTTTCTATGAACTTTTTGAATACCTTCATATACCATTGTTCAGCATCTGAGTAGAGTAAATGTATAAATGCTACATTTGTTTAAAGACAGCATGTAGGAATGCCAATCTAATGCTTGTCCCCCAGATAATACAATGGTGCTAAGTAAAAGTTTAACATTTATAAACCTCCATTTTAATTATGTCTACAGTGTAGCTATTATGGACCAATATAAATAAATGAGAGGTATTTTATACTTCAAGATAGGATCAAAAAACTTCCGAGGCAGAACAAGATGAACATGTGAAAATTGAGTGCTGGAAACCCAAGTGATACCGACATTTATTTAGCTCTTCTCAGTTTATATTTGGTTTGCTCCTCACAACAATGCTGGAAGTTAGAATCTATATTTTACAGATTTAAGGCTTAGAGAGACAAAGTGATCATTCAAGACCATTCAATAACAGAGCTGAAACTAGAACACCATCCTCTCTTTTAACTCGAAGTCTAAAGTTTTTTCCAGTGCACTATCCTGTCTTTTCTACATGATTTCGGCATGTCAGGGTTCTGAGAAAAATGAGCTAGTGTATTTGATGTCACTTTCTCTTTTCAGGTGAGTTTATTAAAGAATTGGGTTTTGAACTAGAGTGTGAGAATTTCATAAGATCTAAATATTACGCTCGGGAAATAAACTTTCATGTCCTATGCAGACAGATGAAGGTAGAAGACTATGTAAATAAATAATTAGCCTTGGGAATATGATGATAGTGAACTTTAGAAGTCTTTAGAAGTATTAATACTGTGATGCATGTATCTTATTTTATTGAGACTTTTTACTCATTTATGCTACAATTGACTATTTTTTATTGTATGAGGTGGCAAAAATACAAAAATGACTGAGACATAGCCTTTTCCATAAAAGACTTCATGTTTATTTGGGTGGGCATACATGTAAACAGATGATTTTGATGTGCACAGGCAACTCTTGAGATCACAGGTGTAAGGACACCTAACAGTGACTGTGGGGTTCTGGGGAAGGTTTGTCTCAGGCAGTGACCACTCAGCTTCCTCTTAAGGGTGAGTCATTCACAGGATGGGGGTGGGTAGAGTAGGGACATAGCACAGGGTGGGCAGGGAAGCCCATCCCAATGTCTTATCCCTCATGTTAATTTTCATTGTGATGGTAACACACAGATGTCCGTCCTGTCATGGGACCATAGAAATAATAGTTTACTATTAATGCAGTTGATTTGATTGCACCATTCATTCTGCTTAGGTTGCTCAGATCGACCATCAACTCACAAGACACAGTGGGCTGCATCCCAGCTTTACATTTACTTATCTTTAAGAGGGCTGGCCTGTGGCTCACTTGGGAGAGTGTGGTACTGATAACACCAAGGCCATGGGTTCGGATCCCTATATAAGGATGGCCGGTGAGCTCACTTGGGAGAGCGTGGTACTGACAACACCAAGTCAAGGGTTAAGATCCCCTTACTGGTCATCTATAAAAAAAAAAAGAAAGCGTACAGGACAGGCAACAAGCAAGCATGAACTGCAAAAGCAGAGTGGGAGGTTTATGAGTCCAGGCAAGGCTTCCCAATGTCCAGTCACTTTGCACTTGGGGCAATGTGGTCACATGAGAAGAACCCAAGTCGGTGTGGACAACCTCCATGAGTGGCAGCCATCAACTTTGGGGTTCCTTCAGCCTTTACATCTTGCTAAAGCTGAGAAACAAAGAGTAACTGTGGAGGTCAAAATATCCCTTTCATTTGTGATAACAGCTTAATCGATGGAGCTGGCTTTACGTCTGTTACCCAAATGGGCTGGTTAATACTGAACTCTGTCCTGCCCCGAGGAAATCTTTCCCCAGGTAAGCCGTATGGTGTGGAGGCACAGAAGAGAGCTTGTGCTTTCTATAACAGGCTCATTCCTGGGAGGAAGGAAGTAGAGATATTTCTTTTCCTTTTTTTCTTTGTAAATTTTCTTACTGAAGTAAAATTCACTTGCTCACTTGGGAGAGTGTGGTGCTGCTAACACCAAGGCCAAGGGTTCGGATCCCTATATAGGGATGGCCGGTTAGGTCACTTGGGAGAGCGTGGTACTGACAACACCAAGTCAAGGGTTAAGATCCCCTTACTGGTCATCTATAAAAAAAAAAAGAAAGCGTACAGGACAGGCAACAAGCAAGCATGAACTGCAAAAGCAGAGTGGGAGGTTTATGAGTCCAGGCAAGGCTTCCCAATGTCCAGTCACTTTGCACCATTCTTATTTATTTTAATTTTAGCTAATAGCAACTATGTAGTACTTACTATGTGCCCTCGACTTTTCTAAATGCTTTATAAGTATTAATTTATTTAATGTATTTATGCTTATGTGAAAGTTGTCAGGATCAAAAAGGAGTTGCTTGTGTTTAAATAAACAAAAACAAAAACCCGACACATAGAACCAGGAAGGCCATGAAGGGAGGGTTCCCATGCACAAATGCCTGCTAAAAATTATTGCAAAGGACTCTGCAAAACCACAACCTTGCACAAAGGCCAGCGCAGCCTTACACAAGAAATACTTCTGTGAGACACCATTCTTATTTATTTTAATTTTAGCTAATAGCAACTATGTAGTACTTACTATGTGCCCTGGACTTTTCTAAATGCTTTATAAGTATTAATTTATTTAATGTATTTATGCTTATGTGAAAGTTGTCAGAATCAAAAAGGAGTTGCTTGTGTTTAAATAAACAAAAACAAAAACCCGACACATAGAACCAGGAAGGCCGTGAAGGGAGGGTTCCCGTGCACAAATGCCTGCTAAAAATTATTGCAAAGGACTCTGCAAAACCACAACCTTGCACAAAGGCCAGTGCAGCCTTACACAAGAAATACTTCTGTGAGGACATCTGCACAGCAACTGTCCGCCCTTGGACTGTCATCACCCTTTTTATTGATTCTTGTTATTGGTGTACCTATTCCCTTTGCAATGCCCTATTCCCAAATAAAACTTTTTTTAGAGATCCATCTTTATTATTTTCAACTTTAACAGTTATTAATGAGGATTAAGAAGATATGTGCATGAACACAAATCTGAATGTATAAATATACTTCCTGACTTGTTAGTATGGTTCCCCAAATCCTTGTTTTTTCCTCCTACTTATCTATCTTTTGTTCATTCTTAATCTAAATCACTTCTGTTCATTCTTAATCTCAATCACTTCACTCTTTATTTGGACTTACTCCTCTGGGGATCCTCCAGTGGCCCCAATAAGCTTTGAAAAAGTGATTTATGAGAGGGCTTTGCCAAGAAGGTTGGTGTACGTGTAGGCTAAGTGTCTTTGTTTTGGCATTGTTGAATTTGTTTTCAAGTTTTGGACTGAGTGTAATTATTTATATGACTTATTTAATCTGTCATAATGAGAGCAGCAATAATGCTAATAGCCTGTGGCTTATATCAGCACTTTGGAAATGTTAGCACGGTAATGACTATTTCCTGCTGTTAGCAATAACCATCGAAATAGTGTGTCACATTAACCTTTATCCTTTGACTCCTGTTCATATTTTAAAATTCAATCACTGGCAAAGCAGACGCTGCCCGCTTTATTATACTAAACCAGCTGCTCTACTCTTTCTGCCTTTACTCATTCAAGCCTTCTTCCACAGGAGGAAACCACTGAGAAGAAGCCTTGTGTTTTCATCATGTGGCCTCATTAAACATCATGGTGGAAATGTAGCCAGATTTGGCTCCAGGGTTGGTCTTGGAAATCAGTTTCTAACACAGGGGCCGGCAAAAAAGGTGGCACTAAGGCTGCTGTGAGCGATGCCCTTTTCTTCCTTCCTCACCTTCATGCTCTCTTTTGCTCAGTGGCAAAGCTAAGTTAAGACAGCTCATGGGTTACACCCTGTCCGTAGGCAATGAGGAGGGGCCACAGCTCTGGCGAAGTCAGGGGCATCCCAGCTGGAATAAGGGGCTTGGCATATCCCACGGACAGCCACGATCCTGCTCAGTCTCAAGACTGATGAGAAGTTCCTGGAGAAGATGTTAGGGAAATGAGGAGTGGGCATGTGTAAGAAAGCAAGAGGGGGCTGAATGGCAAGGGGCCAAAGCCCCTGCTCAGGTCCCAGTCCATGGGCTAAGGCAGGCTACATGCCTCTCTGAATCTCTGGCTCAATCCTGAGGTGCCTGGGGGTATCTGTGGAGGCTGTGTGACAATGCCCAGGGTGATGGAAACGTGGTACTGAACATGGGAGTATCTATTTTTAATCATTTGGTGATTTCGCTCTTTACTACCAAGGAAAAAATTATTACCTTTTCCCTCCAAACTTTGTTTTCTCCCTCTCAGAGTATAAGTCAAAGTCTTGACAAGGACCTATAGGCCCAACATGATCTGGCTCCATTATCTTTCTGACCTCATCTCCCCCTGACTTAATACACTCCATTCCCACTGTCCCCCTTGCTGTTCCTTATATGCCAAGCATGCTCCTGCCTTGGTTTCTCTTGTGGTACCGTTGGGCCTGGCCCATAGTGTGCTGACACTCAGCAACCTGTTATGTCCCCCTTGCTGTTCCTTATATGCCAAGCATGCTCCTGCCTTGGTTTCTCTTGTGGTACCCTTGGGCCTGGCCCATAGTGTGCTGACACTCAGCAACCTGTTGAGGACTTGAAGATGGAGTGACTCATGATGTCTGACCTTTCTATGGAAACAAGGAGGAATATGGGACAGGAAAAGGCCATTGGGTGAGTACCAACACTTTGTAGTGGAAGCACCAAAAACTGGCTTTGAGATCAGTTACATATGTTGTTGTATTGTCTCTGGAGACAACATTTTTAGGTGTGGTTATACCCTTAAAATGTAGTTAGGAAAGAGTTACATATTCAGAGGTTGACCAGATGCTAAAGAGGGTTGCTCTCCATTTGTTTTCCATACACTGTGTCACGCCATTAAACTGTGCGGAACTAGCGCCTTAAAAAAATAATGAGCAATAGAGAAGGGTCTGGTGCCTGTGTACTGAGATGGAATTGAAATTAAGAGACAGATTTTTCTACCACTTGCTAAAGATCCATGACCCTTTATAAAACTCTCTAGTCCCCTTAATAAAGTTAGTTTGGGAAGCAAACCCTGTAAATTCCCTCTTTAATCTTAGAACTCATTCACTTCCAGAATTTCGTTTCCATGTAATAAGCTAATAACCTCCAAAGTGTGGAAAAGACTTTGGAGATCCTTGTTTAGAAAGCATTGCAGACATAAGAATGATTAACATATAATTTAACATTTGATGAGACAATAAATACAGAATGATTACTTGTTCAAATAGGAAGGGAGAGAGATATAATGAGAATGTAAATATAGGATAATATTTTGAAGGTACCTATGTAAGACTTATCAGTGAGGCACAAACACTCAGCTCTCTCTGTAGCAAAGTAGACCTTCTTTGGCATTTATGGTTTTTCCCAGCTCTTGAATCCACAAATCTTTAGCAACAAAGCTAGATGGGAATTTACATTGTCCTGTCTTATGGTGCATGGAAGCTTCCTCTGTGCGACATCAAAGGAATGAGTCCCAACCAGTCTCAAGCAAGGAGGCTCTGTGGCTTTGGTTACTGCCTTGGCCGAGACGAGAAATCATTTCTACTAACTGGGGAGGGATCCTCATGGTTACATTCCACCATGGATATACTTAATGGTGTTACCTTACAGAAATGTATAATAGAAAGCTGCTATAGTTCTCTGAAGCTCTGCAAAAGGAAATTCAAGAGCTTAGAGAGAAATCTCATATGCTAACTTCTTATGAGAAATATTACCATGAAAATACCACTTCTGTCATCCATTGGGAAGAAAGTTGTTATCAGATGTTGGAGGGATGTCCAGTGAGCTTAATGGTTTGTGTAATTATGGACTTATAAAGGATGTCACTTTTTAAAAGTGATGTTTGCAGAAATTTTGTGCCTATCTCAAGGGAAACAGAGACTTCATATTAATTAAAGAAATAGAAAGTCAGCCTCATGGCAATATGATGGTCAAAGCCCTTGGCTTGGAATCAGCAGATCTGGAGGTTCTAGTCAGAGCTCTCCCATTGATTTGGCTTCGGATTGCATGGAAGTTACTTAATTTTTGTACTTTCTTATAATAATAATAATAATGAATCATTCATTGATTGCTTACTATGTGCCAGACAATTTGCTAAATGCTTTATATGCCTTATTTCATTTATTCCTCTTGACAATCCCAAGATATAGATACTACTATCCCCATTTTATAGGGGAGGAAACTGAGGCCCAGAAAAGTTAAATACTTCCCAAGGGCTCAAAGCTGCATGTGGTAGAAGCTGAATGTAATTCCAGCTTGATGTGGCTTTAAAACTCCCTTGGATGCACAGCCTTAAATTTACAAGCTAAATAAAAATTTAAGGAATATCTTGTAGCCGAAAATATCTTGTTATCAGTGTGATGGACTGTGGGACTTTTATGCGAGGCTCACTAGTTCTGATATCAAGGTATATTTACTGGAAACATGATCTCAAAAAAGCAAGAATTTGGGGACTTCTGAAGAAAAACATTAAGAATGGAAGATAAGGAGAGAGATTAGGCCTGTTTCTAAAAGAAGAAGAAAAGATTACGTATAGTAGGTTTTTAAAAAGTAATTGTTACTGAGGATACCTTTGAAAGAGATTTGTTATTTTATCTAATTATTTGTCCTGATTAAAGATTCAGTGGTCTAGAAATATCTGTAAATGAGTTGGAAACAAAACAAAACAAAAAGCAAAAGGGAAATACCGTTTTGGGAAGATGACCTGCTGGTGGCAGCAACAGATCATGAGTGTGTCTCACCACATAAGGAATTCCAAGCATGTCTTGAAGTACATAGCTTCCTGTTTTTATAAGATTTCAAATCACAGGCTGTCGTTATGACAGCTCTAAAAACTGGTAAATCATTCTAGCTACCGGTATGCCTGCGTACCGTTTTGGGAAGATGACCTGCTGGTGGCAGCAACAGATCATGAGTGTGTCTCACCACATGAGGAATTCCAAGCATGTCTTGAAGTACATAGCTTCCTGTTTTTATAAGATTTTAAATCACAGGCTGTCGTTATGACAGCTCTAAAAACTGGTAAATCATTCTAGCTACCGGTATGCCTGCGGGATTACTTTCCACAGCATTTTATATTGCTGGAGGTTTACACTCATGGGTTGTGGAGGTAGAGGGGGGTTGGTATTAAATTATTAATTAAATGAAGAGTGAGCAAACCTTTAAAAATTTGATGTAAAATAGTCTGCTGAAATCAGTAACACCTTAATTATTAACTTCTGATTTTATCGTAAGATGAATACAGGTTTAATAAACTGGCTTTTGCACAGAATGAAAGATGTGTTATTTTATTGTGAATGTTCTGAGAGACCTCCAGTAATGATTTTTCAGTTTTCCTCCATAAACATTATTAAAGGATTTTTTTGACTGTCAAATGGTTTTGAGAACACAAATACATTAATAGTAGGAAATAGTAGAAGATGAAAATGTGTATTTTCATTTTTATGCCTGAGGAAGTGCCCATAAAGAGATTTTAACTGCTGCAGTGTCTGAAGGTCAGCCTCAGGTCACCAGCTGAGCTGCGTGACTCCCAGCAGGGCCCTGTGGCCCAGGGGTAGAAGGTTCACATGGTCAGACGGTGGTGCTTTGACCTGGACCTTGCTTTCTGTCTGGGTGGTTAGTCCCGTAGGCTTCCCTGCCTCTGAGCCTGGTTTCTGATTCTAGAGTGGGGAAGGGCTTTTGCTGCTGAGGCAGATGAGATAGAAGAGCCACCTTTTTATTAGTATTGTCAACAGACCACAACTGGGCTTCTTTAATGGAAGGAACAAATACTGAGGCTTAGAGGGTGCCAAGTACCTTACAGATAAAAAGGGATCTGTTTACAGCCGGACCTGGACAGATGCCCTTTTTTGGGAGAAATGTGGTTGACCTCCAGGACATGCTGAGCCTTCAATCATTCCTATACTCTGGGATGTTGACGGCACAAAGCAGGTGCTCGATACAGGCAAATTAAATGGATAAATGAATGACTAAAACAAATAAAATACAATAGGACTCCTTTCATTTTTTCAGTAAGGAGCTTTGTGTTGTCTCATCTCATTCCTTCATTCATTCATTAGCCATGTAGTGTTTGAGAACATATGATCTTCTAGGTTTTTTGTAAACACTTAGATTCAGAGATGCTTACTTTTATTTCTGCAGATTCTGTTATCTGTAATTTTGGTGTGAGGAATGAGTTAGGAATCTAAGTTTTAGACTATGGTTGCCCAGTTGAACAACTCTTAAATAATTTATTCTTTCTCCATTGAGGTGAAATGTCACTCTTATCATATAGGTTTATTTCTGGACTTTTCATTCTACCTATTGATTTGTCTGGTTTTGAATAGCATTTTAATTACTATGGATTTGCAAGATTTATTAATACTCAGTAGACCAAATTCCTCCATAGTACCCTTTTTTGGGTATTTTATTAGTTATTCTATATTAATTATTTTTCTGGATGAATCTTAGATTTGTCAATTGATTTTGAGAAAAACAAAATTATATGTTTACAGTATTAGTCCAGGAATATAGAATGTCTCCTAGGTATTTGTGTTTTCTTTTATGTTTCGAGGAACTGTCGTGTAGTTTTCTTCATGTAGAAGCAAACGTTGCTAAACCTTGCTTGTTTCTTTAATTAGTTTACATCTGGATGCTCCGTTGTTACATCCTCAGAGTGGCCCTCCTGACCACTAACCACACTATTTCAATAGCATCCTGGCTACCCGCCCCCCCCCATAAATTTCTTCCTGCAATTTTTTTATTGTGTTAAAATACACATAACATTTTACAATTTTAACCATTTTTAGGTGTACGGTTCAGTGGTATTAAATACATTCATAAAGTTGTGTAACCATCACCACCATCCATCTCCACAACTCTTTTCATGGTATAAAACTGAAACTCTTACCCGCTAAGCAATAACTCCCCATTCTCCCTTCCTGTGGCCCCTGGCAACACCATTCTACTGTCTGTCTCTCTGATTTTGACTGCTCTAAGCACATCATATAAGTGGACTCATATAGTATTTGTCTTTTTTGACTGGCTTATTTCAGTTAGCATAATGTCATCAAGACTTATATATGTTGCATCATATGTCAGAATTTCCTTCTTTTTAAAGGTTAACTATTATTCCATTGTATGTATATATCACATTTTGCTTATCATTTATCTATTGATGGGCACTTGGGTTGCTTTCATGTTTTTAGCTGTTGTAAATAATGTTCAAAGGAACATGGGTGTACAAATATTTGGAGACTCTGTTTTTAATTCTTTGGGGTATATATCCAGAAGTGGAATTGCTGGATCCCATAGTAATTCTATTTTTAATTTCTTGAGGAACTGCCATACTGTTTTCTACAGTGGCTGTATCATTTTACATTCCTACAACAGTACACAATGGTTTTGATTTCTCTACATCCTCACCAACACTTGATAATTTCTGTTTTTTTTCAATAGCAGCCACACTAATGAGTGTGATGTGGTGTCTCATTGCAGTTTTGATTTGCATTTCTCTAATGATTAGTGATGCTGAGCATCTTTTCATGTGCTTGTTTGTCATTTATGTATCTTCTTTGGAGAAATGTCTATTCAAGTCTATTGCTTATTTTTAATTGGATTTTTGTTGTTGTTGTTGAGTTTTAGGAGTCCTCTAAATATTCTTGATATTAATTCCCCTATCAGATACATGATTTGCAAATATTTTCTCCCATTTGGTGGATTGGGCTTTTACTTAATTGATATTGTTTTTTGATGCATAAATTAAAAAAATTTCTATGAAGTCCAATTCATCTATTTTTTTCCTTCTGTTGGCTGTGCCTTTGGTGTCATATCCAAGGAATCACTGCCAAATCCATTGTCGTGATGTTTTTGCCCTGTGTTTTCTTCTAAGGATTTTATAGTTGTAGGTCTGACAGTTAGGTATTTGATAATCTTTGAGTTGATTTTTGTATATGGTGTTAGGTAAGGATCCTACTTCATTTTTTTACATGGGGATACCCAGTTATCCCAGTACCATTTGTTGAAGAGACTATTTTTTCCCAGTGGAATGGTCCTGGCACCCTTGTTGAAAATCAATTCACCATATACACAAAAGTTTATTTTTGGATTCAGTTCTATTCCATTGGTCTATATGTCTATCTTTATGCCCTTACCACATTTTTTTGATTACTGTAGCTTTGTAGTAAAATCTGAAATCAGGAAGTGTGAGTCTTCCAGATTTCTTATTCTTTTTTGACGTTGTTTTGGCTATTCAGGACCCTTGAGATACCACATGGTTTAGGATAGGTTTTTCTTTTTCTGTAAAAACATCATTGGGATTTTAATAGGGTTTGCATTGAATCTGTAGATCACTTTGGGTATTATTGACATCTTAACAATGTTAAGTCTTCTAATCCATGTACATAGAATGTATTTTCATTTATTTATGTCTTCTTTAATTTCTTTCAGCAATGTTTTGTAGTTTTCATTTTGAATCTTTTACCCTTTGTTAAATTATTTTGTAAGTATTTTTTTGATGCTGTTGTGAATAGAATAGTTTTTGTAATTTCCTTTTTAAATTGTTTGTTGTAGTATGCAGAAATGCAAATAATTTTTGTGTGTTGACTTTGTATCCTGCTACTTTGAATTCATTTATCAGTTCTAGCAGTTTTTTGGTGGAATGTTTTAGGGTTTAGATAAGATTGTATCATCTGAGAACAAAATTATTATGCTTTTTCCTTTCCAATTTGGATGCCTGTTGTTTCTTCTTCTTGCCTAATTGCTCTGGCTAGAACTTCCAGTACTATGTTGAATAGAAGTGGTGAAAGTGGGCATCCTTTCCTTATTCTTCGTCTTAGAGGAAAAGATCTTTCACCATTGAGTATGATATTCACTGTGGGTTTTCCATATATATATGGCTTTTATTATTTGAGATTATTTGATATTATTTGGTAATTATTTGAGATTAGTTGAGGTAGTTTCCTTGTATTCATAGTTTTTTGAGTGTTTTTATCATGAAAGGTGTGGAATTTTGTCAAATGATTTTTTAGCATCAATGGAGATGCTCATGTGTTTTCTTCTTCATTCTATTAATGTGGTGTATTACACAGATCAATTTTTGTATGTTAAACCATTATTGTATTCCAGGAATAAATGTTACTTAACCATGATGTATAATCCTGTTAATATGCTGCAGAGTTTGATTTGCTAGTATTTTGCTGAAGGTTTTTGCATCAATGGTAGTAAGGGATATTGCCGGGGACCAGCCCCAGCACAGAGATTGTAAGGTCCCCACTGGCAAGGAACCCCCAAAAGGGAGGAAAGGCAGCGTTGGCGATGGATGGACAGCAAACACACAGACTCAAGGGATCTGCTGAATGCTGACACTTTATTGAAGCATGTACACATCTTTTATACTTTTTCTTAGAGGCAACATAATCATAATCATTGAACAATATCATAATATCTCTTTGTAAGTGACATATGTTTTAAGAATAGCATTACAGTTTATTTCCAGAAAAGACAATTACAATGTCCTTTCCTTTGAGCAAGAATGTTACAACCCACTGGTCCCAAATAATCATCAACTGTTACTTTTACTTTAGCTAAATCTATTGAACTTTGTATGACGTTATTAAAACTTGATTCACACCTACATCTAACTATTCTTTATTCCTAATAAACACTAAAAATTAACTTGCTTAAAACTTAACTTCTATTTCTATTGTAAAATAAAAAGATTGTACATTAACTCCTTCCAAGCAGCCAGGCCAAACTCTCAGGCAACAGACAAGGCGAATGCCTACATAGGTTCGTTGTCCCCTTCTGGCCCCCACTGCCACAAACCATTTCCTGAAAATCCATAATCATAAGTATCATTAGTATGATTAAATATTTTAGTATAATTTTGAATCCCACTCCCAAATCTCCCAGAGCGATAATTATGAGGCAGCAAAGAATAAAATATAATAAAACAAAGCAAGCACACAGAGCTCCAGAAAATCAGGGTGGAACGCTGGCATCTTCTCCCATGATGAGGCCTTGCAATCACCATGCTAAGTTAAAAGATCTTTATTAGACTTTAGTCTTATGGGTAAGAAGCGCCCCTGCAGGATATTGGTCTGTACTTTTCTTTTTTTATAGTGTTTTTATTTGGCTTTGGCATCAGGCAGTGCTGGAGTCATAGAATCAGTTAGGAAGTGTTGGTTTTAGTTCTTTTAAGTGCTTGGTAGAATTCACCCATGAAGCCATCAGGTCCAGGGCTATACTTTGTTCAAAGATTTTCGATTACTGAGTCGGTCTCCTCACTAGATATAGGTCTATTCAGATTTTCTGTTTCTCGTGATTTAGTCCTGGTAGGGTTTGTGTGTCTAGGAATTTGTCCATTTCATCTAGGTTGTCCAATTTGTTGGTGTACAGTTGTTCACAGTACTCTCTTACAGTCCTTTCTATTTGTGTAGAATCAGTAGTAATGTCTCCACTCTCAATTCTAATTTTAGTAATTTGAGTCTTCTCTCTTTTTTTCTTAGTCCATCTGTCTAACGATTTATCATTTTTTGAGGACCTTTTTGAAGAGCCAATTTTGGTTTTATTGACTTTCTCTCTTGCATTTCTCATCTCCATTTCATTTATTTCTGCTCTAATTTCTATTATTTCCTTCTTTCTGCTAGCTTTGGGTTTAGTTCGTTCTTCCTTCTCTAGTTTTTTAAGTTATAAAGTTAGGCTGTTGATTTGAGATCTTTCTCGTTTTTCATGTAAGCAGTGCTTTCACTGTATCCCGTAAATTTTGGTATGTTGTGTTTTCATTTTCATTCATCTCTAAATATTTTCTACTTTCCTTTGTGATTTCTTCTTTGATCTATTGGTTATGTAAGAGTGTGTTAATTTCCATAAATTTGTGAAATTTCCAGTTCTACTTTTGTTATTGATTTCTAACTTCATCTTGCTGTGGTCAGAGAAGATACCTTGTATGATATTGATTTCTAAAATCTATTGAGGCTTAGTTTGTGTCTAACATATGGTCTAGCCTAGAAGATGTCCCATGTGCACTTGAGAAAAATCTGTATGCTATTGCTGTTGGGCAGAGTATTCTCTATTTGTCTGTTAGCTCTAGTTGGCAGACTTTGAAGTTTCCAATCTGATAGATGTGAAGGGAAATCTCTCTTTTGAATTTTCCTGGTTGCTAATCAGGATAGGAATATTTTTCATAAGTTTAATAGGCCAATAGGATTTCCTCTTCTGTGAACTGCCTGTTTACTCGTGTTCTTCATTTCTTTGTTTTTTCTTTCTCTTATTAATGTATACAACTTTAAATATTTAGATTAGTTTAAGTATTTAATACTAATATTTAGTTTGGTTACTAATACAGATATTGTATCTTCTTTCAGAAGTCTGTTTTTTTAATGTATAGAAGTCTTCAATTTTAATATAGTCAAATTTGTCTATATTTTCTTTTAGAATATGTGTTTTCTGCTGTATACTTATTTATTGAAGAAATCGTTTCTTGCCCTATGGTCATAAACAGATTCTATAATTTCTTCTAAAAGTTTTATGTTTCACATTTGGTTTTTTAATTCACCTGGAATTTGTTTCTGCAAGTGGTGTGAGATAGGAATCTGTGGTTTCCTTTTTTCTGCTTGGATAATTAACTGTCCTAATAATATCTGTTGAACAAACTCATCTGTTCCACCAGACCAGAATGCAATGCCATCTCTGTCATATTTCAAGTTTCCACAGTTGATTGGATATGTTCTTCATTTTATATTCCGTTATACTGGTTTGTTAGCCAAACCCTGAGGAAGTATCACACTCTCTTAATGAACAGAACTTTATAAGTCTTGACATATGAGTGGAAAGGCTTACCAGTTTGACTTAAAATTTGTACTGACTTGTTCTTTGTCTTTTGCTCTTTTACATGGATTTT